>NW_015174871.1:305793-309945 GCF_001447785.1 Gekko japonicus | reverse complement strand
ACCTGCTCTATCCCATGCATAATCTTATAAACTTTGATTATGTCACCCCTCAGTTGTCATTTCTCCAAGCTAAAGAGCCATAAGCGCTTTAACCTTTCCTCATAAGGAAAGTGTTCCAACCCTTTTATCATTCAAGTTGCCCTTTTCTGCACTTTTTCCAAAGCTATAATATCCTTTTTAAGGTGTGGTGACCAGAACCGCACACAGTATTCCAAATGAGGTCGCACCATTGATTTATATAGGGGCATTATGATATTGGCTGATCTGTTTTCAATACCCTTCCTAATAATCCCAGAATGGACAGCTTCAAGAGGGAATTAGATAAGCATATGGAGCAGAGGTCCATCAGTGGCTATTAGCCACAAGGCATAGATAGGAACTCTCAGGCTGGGGCAAGTGATGCTCTGTCTTCTTGGTGCTTGGGGGGGGGGCAACAGCGGGAGGACTTCTGGTGTCCTGGCCCCACTGGTGGACCTCCTGATGGCACCTGGTATTTTTTGGCCACTGTGTGATAGAGTGTTGGTCTAGAAGGGCCATTGGCCTGATCCAACATTGGCTTCTCTTATGTTCTTATGGGGCCTGATTAGGGTTGCCAGGGCACCTGCTATATTGAAAGACCTTCTGCTGGCAACCCTCTCTGCTAACTGCTGAAAGTGGCTGGAGAAAAATTAAAGAATCATCATCAGGCCAAAAGTGTGATGTCACTTCCAGGGAAGACTCAGAAACAACAGAGTTCTAGGAATCACTAGAATCCCTATGGCTTTACCATGGTTTCCAGCAATTCCTAAAGAGGAGTAACATCACTTACGGGTTTTCCCTGGAAGTGGTGGCACACCATCACTGACCGTGGCCCATGCCCCCAATTCCCAGACTCCCACTGGTCGTCAGGTCAACTCAACCCGGTAACCACCTTAGGCCTCATAGACCTATGTTGTGAGTCCTCTCCCTCCCACCCAGGAAGCCTCTTGCACATTGCTGCTGCGATCAGTGTTAGTGTTCTGATACTTCCCTCCTCTAACTCCAGTTTGGTGTAGTGGTTAAGCGCACAGACTCTAATCTGGGAGAACTGGGTTTGATCCCCCACTGCTCCACATGTAGTTGCTGGTGTGACCTTAGGTCAGTCATAAGTTCTTTCAGAGCTGTTCTCTCAAGAGCAGTTTTCAAAAGAGCCCCACCTACCTCACAGGGTGTCTGTTGTGGGGAGGGGAAGGGAAAGGAGATTGTAAGCCACTCTGAGACTCTTTCGGGTAGTGAAGGGGTGGGGTATAAATTCAATCTCCTCCTCCTCCGCCAGGACCCAGTGAGGATTTTCGGGAGGAGGGATCAGAACACTGAGAGTTAATTTCTGAACTCCAACTTTTACTGAGTTCCAAGGATGTAGGAAAAACTTGGTGGGGGATGCAGAACCTCTCCGTGGTGTTCTGGTACCTGCCACAGGATATTTCCTCATTAAATGCCAGGTGCTTGTGTGCTGGTGCTCCTGGGATAGAATTAAGAAATTTCAGAAGGGTGGGATGAGAACAAATCAAAGGCACCATCATGAGGTGAAACCAGGCATTGTCACAAGGCAGGCCTTTTGAGTTCTAGTCACGGGCCCTTATTACCTACCTCATTGTTTGAATTGTGCACCCCTGCATTAGTATGCCATAAAAGTGTTGTGGAAGGTTTGTGGAGCTGTATGTGAAAACAGTCAATGTTTCCATGACAAATACACCCCCTCCCATTAAAAAAACTGCAGTGTGTTTTAATCCACCTGAATTTACCCTGCAAGCCGAGAGGAGGCAAAATGAATGGCATATAGGAAGGAAAGAGGCATGGCTGTACTTTACCCCAAAGATAATCAGGTGATCATAACCTTTGACAGCATGGCTTTCAATCCACTTTCAGTGCACTTTCCAACGGGATTTTACTGTGTGAACTGGCAAAATCCAGTTGGAAAGTGCATTGAAAGTGGATTATTTAGTGTGTGTAATCGCAGTCCATTCTTGCCACCAGTCTGGAACCTTGGAAGACTGGAGACTTTTCATTGCCTTTTAAAACTGCAGCATAAGCACCACAATGTAGTCCTGCAACAACAACCAAACGATTGTGTTATAATTCTGATGATTTTATGTAACTGCTTCTAATTCATGGCTGCAGATTGGGATTCAGTGGTTTTTACAATGCAATATTCTTTTTTGAGGCCATAATTCAAGGAAAGCGATACAAAAGGTTTGTTTGCACATGCTTGCTATTTATTATTTATTTATGCCCTAGTGTTTGCTTGCACTGGGGACCTGAAGCAGTTTACAACACTGTGCCCCCCACCTCCGGGTTATCCTCACCATGAGCCTGTGACGTAAGTCAGAATGAGAGTATGTGACAGTCCCATGGTCACCCAATGAGCTTCCATGAAGAGTGGAGATTTGAACCTGGGTCTCCCAGATCCTAGTCTGGCACTCTAACCACTACACCACACTGGCTTTTATTCTTACACATATATAGATAAGCATGTATAGATAAGCATATGGAGCAGAGGTCCATCAGTGGCTATTAGCCACAAGGTATAGATAGGGGCTCTGGAGCAAGTGATGCTCTGTCTTCTTGGTGCTTGGGGGGAGTCAACAGTGGGAGGGCTTCTAATGTCCTGGCCCCACTGGTGGACCTCCTGATGGCACCTGGTATTTCTGGCCACTGTGTGACACAGAGTGTTGGACTGGATGGGCCTTTGGCCCGATCCAACATTGGCGTCTCTTATGTTCTTATATGCTCGTACCCCTGCACTGCATGAAAAACAATAGAAGTGTTCAGACTTCAGCATCCTGCGTAGCTGACCCAGAAATGCTATAAACACTTTAGAAGTACTTTTTTAGGAATAAAAATGCACTTGTGCTGTTTTAGTCTCTGCAGATCATTATTGCCCAGATAGCCAGCAGATCTCAAATGACTGGGAAACCATTCTTATCGGTTTCGTCTGAATAAGCCCCAAATAACTGTAAAAGCATTCTGTTGTAAAATGAATCAAACTCAGAATGTAATTAAGCAGTATTTTCAATGCAGAGGGCTTTTCCAGAGGATTAATGACTAGCTAAGAAGCAGTTGATGGCCTCCAGCCCAGGACATTAGCCAGCCTGATTGCCTGAAACATCTCTCGGCAATCCAGTCATCTTAGATTTTAATACATGCCTCTCATATTAAAATGTCATTTCTTGTTTCCAGACCATGTAGATTGCTCTTATTCAGCTGCCTCGTCTGCTTTTGCAATTCTACGAAAGGTGTTTACAGATTATCACATGTTTCTTGATGAACGAGGAAAGCACAACTGTTGCCAGAGTTGTCATTCCCCTTGAGAAACCAAGGATAACTGTTGGCTGGCCTGCAGTTAGCTTCACAACTCTTCATCTCAATTGAATGCAGTTTTGTCTGGAATGCACAATATGCATCTGCATGAGCTCAGCTTAGAAGTGGTGGAAATCCATGAACTTGGTTACACCATCCTGTTGTGTGACTTATACTATTTTGGTATATAGCTTGACAAACTGTGTTTTGATTAAAATTATTCCTAGATTTTTTTTTTTGCTTCTGTTGTGGAGACAGATGCAAGCATGTCACTGCACTCCTGCCCTGAAAGCGTTTTGTTCCCTTCTCCTGGGCCAGTTTTAACATGACAGTGGCTGGCAAGAAGAACTTAACCCACATAATGTTGCATGCATCCAGTATCTTGCTGAAACTGAGCCCCTGCTCCTGCAGTGTTAGCATGCCTTAGATCTAAAATCTCTGACTTACACACACAAACTTACACACACACAATCTCTAACAATACACACATAGCGGCAGTTTACACAAGTGCCAGGTGTGCACATTATCACACAGACAAGATCTTCCTACCCACCAGCGTGAGATTTAAATCTGACCTTATGCACATACCTGTGTGAACCAATGTTCCCTGGTCCCCCCCCCCCCTCCCTTTATATCTGTCTTTCCTGGAAGACCCAACATCATCAGGATAAACTGAGGATTGTTATCAAACCAAACTATCTCAGTTCATACCTAAATATGGCTTAGGTGGCTAACAGTGCCATCAGAAGCAGAGTTACACCCTTCTAAGTCTATTGGAGTCCATGCACTAAGAAGAAGAAGAAGAAGAAGAGGAGGAGGAGGAGGAGGAGGAGG
>NW_015174871.1:290569-305548 GCF_001447785.1 Gekko japonicus | reverse complement strand
TCCCTACACTTTCTGTTTTGGGTTGAAGTTCTCTCTGAGCTTCAGTACTGCATGTGTGGGAGGAGCAGTGGCTCAGTGATAGAGTATCTGCTTGGCATGCAGAAGGTCCCAGTTTCAGTCCCTGGCACCTCCAGCTAAACAAGGATCAGGCGGTGGTTGGTGGTGGTGTGAAAACCTCAACCTGCAACCCTGGAGAGCCACTGCCGGTCTGAGTAAACAATACTGACCTCAATGGACCAATAATCTGACCCAGTATAAGACAGTTTCATGTCTTCATGTGTGTTCCTATTTATAGTAGATCTCAAGTAGAACCACTGCAGTGGCTCAGTGGTTGAGACGTTGAACTGCAGACTGGAAGGTCGGTAGTTCGGCAGTTCAAGACCTGAGTGCCGCATGACGGAGTGAGCTCCCGTCTCTGGTCCCAGCTCCTGCAACCTAGCAGTTCGAAAGCAAGAGACTGCAGGTAGATAAACAGGCACCACTTTGGTGAGAAGGTAACAGCATTCTGTGTGCCTTAGCATCTAGTCATGCTGGCCACATGACCACGGAAACGTCTTCGGACAGCGTTGGCTCTTCAGCTTGGAAATGGAGATGAGCACTGCATCCCTAGAGTCGGATTCGACTGGCTTTTGAGCAAGGGAAACCTTTATCTTTACCTTTACCTAATCTCATCCAAGGACAACCCCCAGAACCAATTTTCAAAGTTCCTGGTTTCTCTTAATTGTTAATATACCTGAACACAGAGAGCCAGAGACCATCTTTTGGTTGAGCAGAGGGCATCATAGACAGGCTTCAGCTTCAAATCCTCTTCTTTTAGAGCTAACTTCTATCCCAAGAAACTATTAAGCCTGAGAATTAACATCATGAAGCAGTGCAGGGATGGCTGCAACTTGTACAAGATAGTCTAAACCTATTTCTGGCGTTTTAACAAAAGACACGTGCATATACATATTCAAATTTAGCTCGCCTTATTTATTCTGAGTTTCATCTTCTTTGTTTAGGGGTATTCCCCACCCACCTTTCTTTCACCTTGTACATTTGTGTGTTGCATGTTTGGGGTACCCAGTTCTGTCAAACCCATTTTGATTTATGGACCACTCTGATTCAGTGCTGTGCTCTTTTCTGGGGCGAAGCCTTCCAACTAGTATCTGATCTGAGGTCACCTATGCTGCTTATTTCCAGGGGACTTTAATCTCCATACCGATGTGACCTCTGACACCCACCAAAAAAAATGTAGTATACTCTACAAGCCACTCCAGCTTTGTCAGCATTTCCCTGCTCTCGCACATATGAAAGGTCACCGTTTTGATTTAGTTAACTTCTTGAGTCTCTCATTACCAGAGCTGGAGGTTGCGCACCTTTATTTCAAATACGTTTTCTCGTTTTATTGCACCTTTACCATTCCACACCAATAAATTGCTTGTATGATGCAGGCTGTTTCTTCAGCTTGTCACTTTCAGGATGAAAGGTAGTAAAGTGGGGTGGAATTTGTTTTCTACCTATAATATAAGCTCGTACATTTTTTTTTGAAAATGTGTCACACTGGGAATGTTCTCCTAATCGAATTGTTCTCTTGCTTTTAAATTTTAAATTCCCTCATTACAACTTCCATTCTCACTACCCTCAGTGTCCCCTTCTGCATTTACAAACTCATGTGGATTGGCACAACCGTTTGGTAGCCAGCTAACAGTGATATCCTTCACCAAAGTCGATGGGCTTAGAAGGGTGCAACTCTCTTTAGGATTGCACTGTAAATCTCCTCAGTTCTAACCCTTGTTAATCCATTTCCCACTGCTGTCTTCTTCTCATGCAGTATCTAGAATATAAGATATTCGGGCAGGGAGGTCAATGTTTCCCATTGGAGGCAATCCAGTCTTGCTAAGCAACACATGGACTTTTTTTGCAGGCTGACAAATAGGCAGTTTGCAGCCAGGCTCCATCAGACCAACAGCTGTTCAGCATTTTGTTCTTCATATATTCACTTATATGTCATACAGTTAGATACGCTTTGTATGTTAATCAACTGGATGCTGAAGCATCGTCAGTCGACTGTCTGTTTTGTGATGGAGATCAAACATTTCCTGAAGCCCAAAATGTGAGTTCATAGGTGAGTTCACTTTCTTTTTAGAATTTCAGTACGGCATCATTGGTTAGCCAGATGAGGGCTGCTTTCCAGTCTTACAGCAGGCTAGATCAAACCTAGTAGCATCACCAAGCTACTGGTCCCAAGCTGTAATTGCAGGCATCTCCAAACGGTAGCAATGGGTGTCCTATCTAACTGTAGCTCAGTTCTCGGTAGAATTCCCAAGGCACTGCACAACCAGAAACTGTTAAAACTAAAATAAAATAAGATGAATCTCCAGTGCTGTTAATATATTGATGACTATGGTTTCTCCACCCCCCCCATTGCTCTTGGCCTTTTAAGGGACCCGTATGTTCCATTAGAGCAGGGTCCCCCAATGTTTTGCCTGCAGACACTTTCCTGGTGCCCGCCAAGGAAGTCGACAAGGCCAGGTGGGGCTTTTGCCCAGCAAAGCTTCTGGTTGGCCACTGGGGATTACCTGTGCTGGTTTTTAGAAATGTTACTTTGTCAGCAGCTTCCACCACAACACAAGGATCTTCACTGTGGGATTGAAAATCAACTGTGGAAGCCATTTTGTGGCTGGCCCCATCTCCTACAGCAGCAATTCTGTGGCAGCAGTTTTGTGACTATGTTCCACAGGTGCCCACAGGCTCAAAAAGGTTGGCTACCCCTGAATGAGATAAACATTTGGTCAACTGTTGGTTGGTATTTTTGAATGGCTTCATAATTTTTTTTGCCTCTTTTGTTCTCAGCTTGCTTGACAAGAGTGCAACGTGATACTAGCCACATCTGGTGCATTCTACACAGGATTTTGACAAAGATCCCTTAAGATCATGACTTGAGAGATCTTTTTTTCCCCTTCCCATTTTGTATTTTAACAACCAACCTGATGAAGAGTTCTGGAGAACTGGAAAGCTTGCTCACTGTGGAGTCCCCAAGCTTTTTGAGCCTTTGGGTACCTTTGGAATTCTGATACAGGGTGGTGGGCAGTGCAAAACCACAAAATGGCTGCCACAGAAGTTGGAGCCAATATGCTGTGCTATTTTCATTGGTCTTAATAAAATAGGGCTTCTGGTTTTAGTTAAAATAACCAATATTGAATGCAGTAAAACAGCAGCATATGATTAAAAACTTGGCAGCAAAATGAATATGTAGGCAGGCACAACACATGCAAAAGAATAAAAACACTGCACACCAATGGACAATAACAATAAAATCAACAATCGAGGAAGGCTTGGTAAAAAGAAAAACTTTGGTTTGTTGATGAAAGATTATGAAGTTTGGCACCAAGTTGGTGGTTATCATATGGGAAATATATTCCATAAGTGAAGCCCACAAAAATGAGCCCTGGCGCAAAAACAAAATGAGGATGGGGCTGTTGCTGTCTTGAGGGATTCTATGAATCATACATTTTCCAAATGCAAGACAGGAACATGTTTTTAAAAAACTATCTTCATAGATACCAATCTAAACCATATGGTTACAGGATTTGTTAATCCCATAGCCATCCTTTCTAAGCGTTATCTGCTGTCTTTGCATAAGGCAGGCCAGTAAAGAATAAGTTGGTTCTGATATGTGGGACAAAAGTTGTGGACATTTGATACTCTCTTGGCTCCAAGCAGACACCTTTGTTTGCAACCAGGTTGGGGGTATGGGGATGCAGATATACAATACATGAAAAATAAGAACAGTTGGAATTGTTGAGTCAAAAAGATGTCTAAGCATGCTTTCTAGAAGCCATCATTGTTATCATTAAGTGGTTTTTCATGTTGATAGGCTTGTCTTTTAGCTACATCTCTCTCCTTATGAAAGAGCAACTTTAGCTCTGTCTGTCTGTCTGTCTGACTGACTGTCTGTCTATCTATAAAGTACTGAGACTGAGGCATAGCGTAGTGATTTCAGCTCATACTTTATTCATGCACAGGAGAACTTGAGATAACTAGTGGGGCCCACGGCCCACTTATATTCCTGTTCTTAACCACACACACCCCCTCCCCCCGGTGAGAGGTTTATTTACAAACAACTCCCACCATTGGTTCCTTTTAGGATCCGGGCTGGCCAATTGGCTAGTTCTTGGATCCTCCGCTTCTATTGTCTTAGGATGCAAAACTTAGCCTGTCTGCATGGCCGTGTGCAAGCCCGACCGCGTGCGTGGTCTCCCTTGGTACACAACACTGTCTGTCTGTCTCTCGTCTCTCATCTCTCTCTCTCTGGTGTCTGTCTCTTGTCTCTCATCTCTCTCTCTCTCTCTTTCTCTCTCTTTGTCTCTCTCTCTCATCTTCTCCTGTTTCTCTCCCCAAAGGGACCCAAAGCCATTTACGATAGTGCACATGTGTGCAAACACCACACATGAAAACATAAACAAAACAACAGACTATATCTTGGGCTATCTAGTGTTCAGTAGCTGGATCATCCAAAAGTACTAGCTACACACCTAGGGTTGCCAAATTCTAGTTGGCATCTGGAGCTCTCCTGCTATTACAACTGATCTCTGGACAACCAAGATCTGTTCCCCTGGAGAAAATGGCTGCTTTGGAGGGTGGACTCAATAGCTCCTTCCCTCCCCTTCCCCAACCCTCCCTTCCCCAAGCACCCCCCCCCCAAATCTGCAGGTGTTTCTCAGCCCAGAGTTGGCAACCCTATACACATCAGAGTCTAAGAGTCAAAAGGCCAAGAGCTCTGTGCCTCTTGCTCATTGGCTTGAATCAAAGGGGTGCTTCTAGCTACATCCATGCTTTCTTGCACCTGAAACAGGAAAGGAAGAGCAAATGTTCAGAAAGGTGCTACAAGCTGGCCAAGATGTTCCTCCTGCTTTTTCTCTTCCTGCATCAGAAGCAACTTTACAAAAATAGTTACAAAAACTAGTTACAATGCTACAGTTCTTGCACAACTGGAAAGGGCGAAGGGGGTGAGGATTTAGACTAAGACCATTAGTTTTCATTTAAGATTATTGTTATGTACGTGGACCGCCACTAGGGGTCCGTGGCAAAGACAGGAGCTTGGCTCCCCTGGACAATAGAAACATAGGATCCTAGTTCCCCCCAGCCCCAACCAATAGCCACTCTGGCGGGAAATTCAAACCCTCCAATGGACTAGGGCTGTGCTGGGTGGGTGTGTATATAGTTGGCCTTGCAGGAACGTTTTAGTTAGTCTTGTGTTAAGTACAATAAACGCGTGCAAGAGCATGTCATCGTCCGAGTCCTCCATGTGGCGAACCCAGTACTTTTCAATTATAAGATTAATAAGGGCTTGTGCGGAAGAAATATGTATCTGCCCCAACCCTAAAATGGGAAAAAACCCTACCCCCAAACACTTCACTATGGATCTTTTGCTTTTTAACCATCAGAATAGATTCCACTTTGTGGGCTTTACCTTGTTGGACTGCAGTGGATAAATGTGTATCAAACATTTAGGCTGCTATTGTGTACAGCATGTAAGAGGTTAACCATGAGGAAACGGCTCGTCTGGACAGTTTTTTATAAGTGAGATTTTTTAGTGATAGTCCTTCCCTTTCTCTCTCTGCAGTTCCCTCTGTAATAGCTTCCCTGCTATCTTGTGGAATTCGCTCACTGTATCTTCTCTTTTAAACAAATTCTTCACACCTCCTCCTTGGCGCCACTGGTTTCCTGAGTTGTATGGCACATTGATTACAAGATACCATTCCTGAGCTGATCTATCCTTCTGCAGTTAGCTGTGCCATTCAAACAGGTGAAATGGAGGTTTTGTCGCTGTCAGGGAAAGGTTGGGTGTAAAATGTGCAGAAAAGGAAGCACGCTGGCCTTCTTCCCTGTCCATTCTTTGTGACATGCTCTGCCTTGGGGCAGAGCAGTGGGAATATATTACTAGAATTGACACTTAGCTTGTCCGCTAAATGGATGGGTTTTGCTGCTACAGACTCAGGATTACATCCTCAAGGCATCTTAACATGGACATGTAAAGAGGTGGCTATCCAGCATGGCTGGCATTCTTTGACACGGAAGCGACTTAAAAGCCTATCTAGCCGAACAGCAGCCTTCACTGACACACAAAATAAGCCTTTATTATGAGAATCTTCATTGCTGATGAGGGCTAGAAAGAGCCTTGTATGTTGTTGTTATGGGAAGAAGAAGAGTAGGTTTGTATGCCCTGCTTTTCTCTACCTTAAGGAGTCTCAAAACAGCTTACAATCACATTCCCTTCTTCTCCCCACAGCCGTCGCCTTGTGAGATAGGTGGGGCTGAGGTAACAGTGGTTTATACCCCCTGAAATAGAATTGTTTGTTTTAAATGATTATCAGGTCACTGACTAATATTTCACATGGCATGTGAAAAACCTACCAAAGTGGAATGGGGGAACCGAGATAATGGAATCTGCCTTGATCACAAGAGGTGAAAACCCGAGGAGGTGAGTTACATCCCAGGTTTAATCCTCTGCACTTTCATTAAGGGACTGGGTAGTAGGTGATGTGAAAGGCCTCCACTTGAAAACCTGTGGGGTTGCTGCCAGGCTGAGCAGACAATACTGACTTGATGGATGTTATGATTCAGTATCTGGCAGCTTTGTACGCGCCCACATGTCATGGAGTGCTGCAACTACCAATTCTTTCATAAGCGTACTGATCCTTCATGATGAGTGAAACACATAGGACCTGAATGGGACAGGTCTGAGCCAAGCAAAACTTTCTTCAGGTAGCTCCAATTGTAATTGTAAGCCTGTGTTAGTTATCTTTTCCCCTGTTCCTCTGGGCCACCCTCTTTTTTCCCTTGAAAGTTTCTGTTTCAAGACTATCTGTCGCCATATGGTGTAAGTGACCCAGCCATCAATATCTTGCTTTTCCCACTTTGGCAAACTTTCCTGTGTACCAGTGTTCTCCTGCAGTTCTGCTTTTGTTAGTTTCTCCAACCAGAAAACCCTCATTATTCTCTACAGAGGGTTGTTTTGAAGTCTCTCTGACTTATGTGTGAACTTAGCTGTCATCTTCCAGTGCTCAACTCTGTGGTGAAGCGCACTGTTCACATTCCCGTTATTTATCTGCACTTTAGCTTTCAATGGGAGATGTTTCAATTTCACACAATTCCTGCCATAAATTTCCCCACTGCTCAGTGATCAAAGTACATATCTATGTTCATAGCAAAATACGGATGTAGGTACTGGCGGTGGCGGGGGGGGGGGGGCAATTGTCCAAGCAATGAATCAGTCAAATGGTCCACATTTCATAGACTTAAGCTTTTCAGTGTCCTCTGAAAGCAAAGCAAGAGCAATGGTTTTACAGAAGTCTGCCTGAATGGGAACTATCAAGGGAGACCTTATTTCCATGGGAGGAGGGAGAAATGGTCCAATCAAGTTTATCCAAGAAAATCGTGGATAAATAAAAAGGGAATGTGGATGATACTATTGTGTATAGTACATGTGTTCAAGTATGTATCATCCTACTATGTAATTTTTGCATTGTTTCATGTGCCATGTTAAGAATTATGCTTTATTTCAATTTTGTTTCATATTTCTGCAATCCTAATCCCATTATATGGCGCTGCGGTGGCTCAAGTGGTTAAGACGCTGAGCTGCAGGCTGTGGAAGGTCGGTAGTTTAGCAGTTCGAGATCCAAGTGTGCCGCATGACGGAGTGAGCTCCCATCTCTATTTCCAGCTCCTACCAACCTAGCAGTTCGAAAGCAAGAAATTGCAAGTAGATAAATAGGTACCACTTCAGTGGGAAGGTAACAGCGTTCCGTGTGCCTTGGTGTTTAGTCATGCCGGCCACATGACCACGGAAATGTCTTCGGACAGCGCTGGCTCTTCGGCTTTGAAATGGAGATGAGCACCGCAGCCCTAGAGTCGGATTCGACTGGCTTTCGAGCAAGGGAACCTTTACCTTTTTAATCCCATTATGTTGTTTTGGATTGGATTGGATTGGATTGATTTGCACTGTGTAATCCACCTTGATTGTCAGTGAGAAATGCAGACTATAAATAATAAATGCATGAAATCAGTAGCGCATTCTGTACAAAATCACTGAAAATCTTCAGTTAAAACTGAAAAAATATGGAATATATGAAAATACAATTTTGCTATAATTTTGCAAGATTCCTTGTTGTCTGAAATTCAGTGCTATTTTCCTCATGGAATTTCAGTGGACATTGTCTTCGGTTCTGAGCCTTAAGATACACAGTATCATCATTTGCTCCCTATTTCTCTCATAGGTGTGAAGACCCAGGACTTAGTTTCCTTGGGTAAGAGGGAGCATAGGGTTGCCAGCTCTGGCTTGGAAACGACCTGGAGATTTTGGGGGTAGAGCCTGAGGAAGGTGGGGCTTGGGCAGGGGCTTAAATGGGGTTAATACCATAGAGTCCACCTTCCACAGCAGCCATTTTGTACAGGTGAACTGATCTCTGTTGCTTGGAGATCAGTTGCAATAGCGGGAGATCTCCAGCCGTCATCTGGAGGCTGGCAACCCTAAGCATTAGGGATTTACAGGCTGCATTCATGATAAACTATTAGTTGTTTAAACCATGGTTTGTTCAATCAGGCGTGACTAGCAAATTACACCTCATGGGTAACCTTTGTCTGTTACTCACCTCCCAGAAGGTGGAGTATCTTCTTATTGGGCAGCTGCAAGGGGCAGTGCTACTCAACAAACTGTGGCTTATGAATTCAGAAATCACAACAAACCATGATTAGTATAAAGTGTGCTGGATTCAGACATGACAAATAAACCACATTTTGTTTGTTACATGACTGTTTAATTCTTGGGCCTACATACTCCCTCGGACCCTTCCCTTCATGCATGAATCTGAGATTCTCTTTCCTCATTTAAGAAATCTTCCATCCAACCATAGTTTGTTGTGATATCCAAATATATGCCTACAAACTGTAGCCATGGTCTGATACCAACCAAACTACCCGTTAGTTGGACCCGTCTATATTTGGATATCACAGGTAACTAGGGCTTGATAAAGCCATGGTTTCCCAACCAGTTTGTCATGTCATCAGAATGAACGAATGGGGTCTTTGCCACATTTGTTTTATTTACAAACTAAGAGTAAGGCCCATTGTGGGAAGAAATACAATGAGCTCTAGAAGGAAGCTCCAGGTGAGTGTCCCAGCTGTGGCTGGTGGGGCGGCAGAGGGAAGGGGAAAATAGAGGGAGGCAAGCCATGTTTATTTCCTTCTGCTTAGCTATAAGGCAGGGCTGTCTCAAGTCATTTTGCTGTCCCAAGTGGGTACTTTGTGAGGACAGCCTCATGGTAACAGCTATGGTTTTCTCCACCCCTGATTTATGTTGATTTGGGGTTATGCAGTGGCAGCTAAGGTAGAAAAGTACCTCCTCCTATGCCATGTCTTCTGGGTTCCAAGGGTCTGGAAAACGGTTCCATAGCCAGTTACGGGGTTGCCAACTCTGGGTTGGGAAATACCTGTAGATTTGAGGGGTAGAGCCTGGGGAGGGCAGGGTTTGCGGTACGGAGGGACTTCAGCAGGATAATGCCATAGAGTCCACTGCCCAAAGCAGCCATTGTAATAGCTGGGAAATTTTCTGTGGGGGAAATGATGTGCTGTGGCTGGGGAACACAGTGATTTCTGGGAGATCTCCAGGCCCCACAGGGAGATTGGCAACTCCAGTGACCATTTAAGGGAAGATTGGGATATGTATTTTGGCAACTCCAGTGATGGTTTAAGGGAAAATTGGGATATGTATTTTACCTCAGGACACATTCAATGACTCCCAAAAGCAACAACAAACTATTTAGAATGTTAGAGGCAAAGGCCAATCAGGCCGCATATGCAAATGACCTCTGTGTTCCGACTGGCTATTGGGGGGAGTGGAACAGCAACTGTTACAATATTGGAGGCGAGACTCAGGCAACACAGCCAGTGGATAGGGACGGCTTCTGAGAAACAGATCAGGGAGCCAACTGATTTGGGATCCTGTGGAATGTTCAGGAGAGTCCGTGACCAAAACAGAATTATTATATAGAGAGATGTACAAATGGCCTATTGGAAGCAAGCAAATTCCTAAAACCAGATTCAAAATAGCAATACTTGGTGAAATTCCTAAAGAGATCCACTTCCAACTGCTTTTAACATTCCCTGTCTCCATTTGATTGTTTCTAAATTCAACCTGGAAATGGCTACAGTCTTTTCTGTGCCTTTCCCACTAATTGGATATTTCTATAAACTAGAGAGAGATCTGCAGCTACCAAAACAGCATTTTCTGTAATTCGTTTCCATTAATGACCTGCCAACCAATCGTATAGCGACAATTAGTAACCAGTTTAACTAAAATTAGTGTTCCAGTATATAACAATATTGTTCTTTTACTCCCTCCCCCACTTTAATATTTTGCCTACTAATCTTTGAAAGTGTTTACCAGAAGATTGTACAGATTGAGCTTTTGGAAGTCAAAAGGGTACTGTGATGTTCTTTGTTTATTTCTCAGACCTACAGTTCCACTGTTGCCCAATGGAGCTTTTTCAGTGCTATTACTTAGGTTTGAGGTACTCCCATGAAAATGCACAGCCCGCCAATAAACATAATACAGTGGCTGAGAGAGAGAGACTTTTATGCTGCGGTCAACATTTTCTCAACTTTCTGCAAAATGCATTATGCATCTCACAGCTGTAGTGTATTTTTTAAAAAGTGCAGTGGGGGGGCAGGGTAGAGTAGGTGTCCTTATATTTTCTATACATTATTCAGTGTGAAAACTGAGGAGTACATTTTCATTTGCAAAGTTTTCAGTCCACAGCATAACTCCGCATGCCAATTAGCAGCTCAGCTATGTTATCCCAAACATGGATGCTGTACAGCCAGGCTGTTGGGCCTGTGTTTAAACTCCCCTGAAATCCTATAGACTGACTCCCCCCCCCCCCCCGCGCCACACACTGGTGGGTTGGGGCGCACTTCACTTCTGCATCCCCACCGCCGCTGCCGTCCTTGCCCCAGAATCCGGTGGGTTTGAAAAAAGTCCCCTCCTTACCGAAGTGCTTTTTCAACCCCAGGTGGGGGGGGGGGGCTGCTGCAAAACCATTCCTTCCTCTGCTCCACAATGAAAGAGCCCCGCTTTCTTTTTGGAGTGTGTGTTTCTCCCCCCCCCTCCAGCTAGTTAACGAACAAAGCACATGGCTTGCAGGTTACCTTTTGCAATCAAAGAAGAAAGAAAACAAGCCTTTTTTAAAAAAATCCAGAAAGTGGGGAGGGGAGGAAGCCACCCATCCACACCCAAACTTCCAGCCAGGCTAAATTATAGCCTCGGGGGGGGGGGAGTCCAGTCAGACGCTGCTCAGCCCCTCTGCTCAGCTTTGTTCCTGGACTCCAGCTGCCGCTGGGCATGAACGCAGGGCCAAGCGGCGGGGCTACAGGGAGCCGTTCAAACTGACAATGGCTATTTATCTCGTGCCTCTCTGGCTCCTCGGCGGGTTTCCCACTGCAGAGAGAGAGAGATGGAGGAGGAGGGGAGCCCCAAATGTGAGGTGTGGTAGGAGCTTCCGTAAGCAGGGCTTTTGGCAGGGGTGGGGCTGCAGGCCACCACGGTGCCCCTCCATGAGGGGGCGTGCCACGCGCCCTAGGCAAAAGTCTAATTTTTTCTATGGGCGGGCTGGCCCTGCTGACTGCAGCCTGGTTCTCCCAGATCTAGTCTCACACTCACTGCACCAAGCTGGCTCTTTCACCCAGAACACCCTCTGGCTCCTCCCCCCTTCACACAGCAGCCTGTGAGGTGAGGGAGGGAACCTGTTGTTAGATCAGCTTTGGAGGTGCCACTGGGTCCCAGCTATATTTGACAGATGTCTATGATCAGCAGAGCGAATGGGGCAGGGAGGGGTGTGGAGCTCCTGTCATGTAGTCAAAACCAAACAGACAAGAGAGACAGTTGTGGCACAACACCGACTTTATTGAACTGCACACCATGGGGAGGTGTGAAGACTCCATGGGGAAGAGGACTGAGGATCCCCGCCATGGCATGCGTCTAAGTGAGATGGCATAGCAGGTGGAACTTGGAAGGGCTGGCAGGCTGCTATTCTCCACTTCAAGAGGAGATCTGGAACTGTGAACTGAGCAGAGTGTGGGGGGGGGGAGGAGGTGGGACTTGCCACAGCCACAAGTCTCCCTGTTGAATCACCTCCTGCAGGAAAGTAAAGCAGAGATATGTCCAGCCATGACAATATAATTGGAGTATGCCTGATAGGCAGCCTCCATGTCTTTTACTATTTCATCCGCTGATAAGCCTGTTACTGGAGCAATAATCTCGCCCAGAGTCTTCAGATCTTCTTTTTCAGTTTCAGGCACTCCCTGAAATCTGAGAATCATATTAGCTTTTTCCATTTGAAGCTGTAACACACGAGTTTCCTGGTGTTTTTGTTTCCACATCTGTCACTCTTTTCTTCATTTTCTTATTTGCGGTGTCCAACTCTGTAATTTTCTCAGTTGCATGCTCCACTTTATTTTCCATTTCTGCCAGCTGGCGCTGCTGTAGAGCGAAGTTTTGGTTTAGTATGGCCAGTTGCTGGTTAATACCGCCGAGTTGCTCCATTACCGGCTTCAGCATATCCGCTAACAACTTCATGACATCTGCTCCCTCTTCTGGTCTTGGACTCTGGCTGCCAGGTTTCGGTTTAAACTTTCCTTGGGAAGCCGCCATGTTTCTCTTTGTTTACACTTTCAAACCGCTTTGCCAGGGCTTGAAAAACTCGTCGTTGCAATATTAGTACTCAAGTAAGTCTCTCAAAAGAAACTTGCTGTTCGTTTCCCCCCTACCCCCTTCACTGCATTAATCTGTCCATGCGCTTAAGAGGCGTCCCTCCTTGTGCTCCGCTTTTCCCACCGGGGGAGGGGGAGTCTGTTTTAATACAATAATCCATTTACTTAGAACTCACGTTCATTGTTGGTCCTATCTCAGACCTTGCTCTCACATTCGTTGCTCCGCTCGATCTCCCATGCTTGTCCTGGTTGAATTAGCTTATACCCAGAGGTCACTCAGCGGCAGGACCATCAGGGCGAAGGGAAGCCTCTATTCTCCGGCATCAAGCCGTCGAAGAGGCCAACCCTCAAAAGCCCTCTGGCCTGGAACCCATCGCAAGGGCTCCGTGGGGGTGCCACTTGAGGCGGCACCCCTCCTTGCCACTGGTGTGCTAGTCGCCTCCCCAAGCGCTGGGGACAGCGACCACCATCACCAATTCACAAACCAGCAGTCCCTCCGCTTCTTCTCAAAAGCATTTAAAGGGACCCTTTTGAGAAGAAGCGGTGTATGGGGGGGGCTGTGTGCACCTTCCCATTTTGCTCAAAAAATCTTGTGGGGCTGGCCCTATAAGGAAAGGGCAGAGCACCCAACAGCCCCACTGTAGCTATGGGACAGTCCTTGAGTGTTAGTACTAAGTGGTTGCCCTGAAGTGGTAAGTGCCCTCTGTGATTTTCTCACCAGCAAAGTGCCTTGCTGCTTGCTCTAAGTCTGCACAACAGGGAGTTTTGAGACAGAGCCCTGTGCCGTGCACCCTAACTACTGAGTTGTAAGATCTCTTGACTGAGGTTTTTGTGCATCAAGGGCCGCGATTGCATGCCGGGGAGGGAGGTGATTGACTGAACCTGGAGGAAGAAGAAGAAGAAGATTGGATTTATGCCCCGCCCTTCACTCGGGGTCTCAGAGCGGCTTTCCCTTCCCCTCCCCACAACAGACACCCCTTGAGATAGGTGGGGCTGAGAGAGCTCTTTCCAGAGCTGTCCTTGAGAGAACAGCTCTGACAGAACTATGGCTTGCCCAAGATCATCCAGCAGCTGCAAGTGGAGGAGTGGGGAATCAAACCTGGTTCTCCCAGATTAGAGTCCACATACGTAACCACTACACTGCACTACACTACATCCTGAACTCCTCCAAGCCACATCATGTTTTTCGCTGGCATAACTCTCTGCCTCTGGCAGGAGGCATTCCCAGGCTGAAAGAGCTCAAGGAGCCAACTACCTCTGGCCATGCCCACTGAACTGTCCACAACCATGGTGGCACAGGGGCCTATGTCTCGGTTTTGCCAACAGGTGGCCACCGCAGCCTTCCACCAGCACCTGAGAGAGATGGGGTGGCACTGGGGGTCTGTGGCATCCTAACTGGCCCTTATACTTGCATGCCTCAAAACTACGCCGACACAAAGGTCAGTTGCCTCCCTGTGTTCTTTCAGCTGATCTTTAGAATTGTGCTGTTACACACCTAAATTTCATTACAATTCCATACTGAATAATACTACATTTCTAAAACTGCAAGGTTAATTTTTCTCATTAAATATTTACAATGTATACTGGTTAAAGTCTGCCAAAGTTCGTCAGAAAAAGCATAAGAACAAAATCAAGAGCAACTGTCTTCTCCCCATTCCCTCACAATTGCCACTTAACAGACTTTTTTATTTCTGTATCCATGTATATGTCAGCAAGCTGCCATTCTGTTTTCTGTGACCTCTGTGTACATACCCTTCCCTGTTGCACCCGGCTTAGTTTCTATCATCCTGCTCCTGCGTTGGAATGCAAAAGATAACTGCTGGAGGTTGTGTGGGGGAGAAGATGCTGTAATGCTTGGCTATTGCTTTTCCCATGAGTACTGCACCTGTGTTTTGACTAATGCTCTGCCTGGTTCCCATAGACTGGGCGCGCAACTGTTTCTTTAGCCCGCCAGCGGGAAAGCTATTCATTGGACCTGTATCTATTTGAAGTCCCTTTATTATGCTTGCCCTAACTGTGTATCCCCAGTTCTAACAAAGAACGTGTTTGAGTATCTTTCCAATGCTTTGAAATAAAATCTTGCTGTTTAAAACGTGGATTTATTCTCGATGCTTGGGGATCCAACATATTGTTAGAACTCCCTTTTTCCTATCGTTCCGAATCTGGCAAGATCATGAGCGGAATTGAGGGAAATCTTCCTAACACGGAGGGGGACTCGGGATCGGTCCC
>NW_015174871.1:290313-290541 GCF_001447785.1 Gekko japonicus | reverse complement strand
CGTTGGTGTTCACGACTGCAGCCTCGATGGAGGGTGCCGTGGGGGGAGCGATTCCCCGCCTGCCTGCACATCTGTCTTGGCCGCCTCCGACCCCTTCGCAATGGGGTCCGCGGAAGACTCACCAGCAAGATGATTGGACTATGTACAACACTCAGGGCACCCGTGAGGTGTACTCCCGTCGGGGGAGCGGATTACGTGAGAGTCTGTTTGACAAGGGATTGTTCCCGG
>NW_015174871.1:278740-285657 GCF_001447785.1 Gekko japonicus | reverse complement strand
TTTTTCACATGAGCCTGTTGAAAAAGGATCCTGGCCCGTCTCCCTGGAGACCAGCAATTACTCCTCCTCCACCGGTCATTTTGGAAGGGGATGAACATTTTGAGATCGCTGATATCCTTGATTGTAAAGTGAAACGTGGTAAACTCTGGTACCTTATCGAATGGGTTGATTTCGGTCCCCAGCACCGCGAATGGGTTGTTACTCCTCCTCCACCTGTCGTTTTGGAAGGGGATGAACATTTTGAGATCGCTGATATCCTTGATTGTAAAGTGAAACGTGGTAAACTCTGGTACCTTATCGAATGGGTTGATTTCGGTCCCCAGCACCGCGAATGGGTGGAAGAAGGGGATATTCGGGCCCCTTACCTGATCCGTAGTTTCCACAAAAGGTTCCCGGACAAACCGGGAGGTCTCCCGCCCAGCCCGGGAGATCTCCCGCCCAGCCCGGGAGGTGTGTTGTAAGTGTATTTTAAGGGGGGCAGTATGTCAGCAAGCTGCCATTCTGTTTTCTGTGACCTCTGTGTACATACCCTTCCCTGTTGCACCCGGCTTAGTTTCTATCATCCTGCTCCTGCGTTGGAATGCAAAAGATAACTGCTGGAGGTTGTGTGGGGGAGAAGATGCTGTAATGCTTGGCTATTGCTTTTCCCATGAGTACTGCACCTGTGTTTTGACTAATGCTCTGCCTGGTTCCCATAGACTGGGCGCGCAACTGTTTCTTTAGCCCGCCAGCGGGAAAGCTATTCATTGGACCTGTATCTATTTGAAGTCCCTTTATTATGCTTGCCCTAACTGTGTATCCCCAGTTCTAACAAAGAACGTGTTTGAGTATGTCTTCAACGCTTTGAAATAAATTTTGCTTTTCTTGAAAACGTGGATTTATTCTCGATGCTTGGGGATCCAACAGTATAAGGAGTGTTTGGCTGAATTGTATCTGTCTGTTTTATGGCTTTGGTGGTGATTTGATGGGTCTTTGACTGTATTAAACATTTGAATGATTGCCTGAATGACTGAATGAATGAATGATTGCCAGTATCTCTTTTTTTTCCCTGATTCTTTAGATGTATTCCAAAATTGATGAAGGGAGACCAGACTTGTACAAACTTCTACATTTTTAAAACAATTTATCTTGCTAAAACTGCAAGATTAATTTTTAAAAAATTACATAAGGGTATTGGTACCATTAATGCAATATAAAGAAATATAGGATGTTAGGAGACAAAACAAGCTAAATATTTAACAGAAGTTTGAGCCAGTTGGGAACCATGAAGAAGGTTACCATTGGACCCCCAAATGCAGCTGCCTTATCCGAAACATGAATGATGTTCAGTCTGTAGATTACCATTCCCATAACAAGTCCAAGATTCTAAAATACTATCAGTTAGTGTCAGGGGTTGTCCAGCCTGTTACCAGAATGCAATGAATGAAACACTGAGGTTCTTACAGGAGAGGATTATATTGGCTGTCCAAGACAAGATTCAGATGTGCCAGTGAGGGGGCGGAGGGGGGGCTGCCTGTTTGCTTCCCTGTAACAAATTTTACTTTACCCATGACCTGATCTGTTGGGAGACGTGACTTATATCTCTACTGTCAGAACCATTTGCTCAAGAGGACATTCCTTCGTTATTAACAGGCCACCACCAAGTTAAGCAAGGGACCTGTGAAGTGGTTGCAGTGCATCTGTGTTGCAACAAGAACAGGATTGAAGAGCTGTCTCAGACAGGCAACTGTTCTTGCCTCCCAGGGCAAGTTGCGGGTACAACACGAACTCAGCCCTCCTGTGTGGAAGGTAAGTGCCTTCCACCTCATTTGTCATGCAGACATCATAATTAGAGAAATCTCCTTGTCTCCTTGATTTTGAATGCCTGCTGTCTGAAAAAAGTCTAATCCACTTGTTAAGTTTGGACACATTTCTCTTTGTTAATGATAATGAGTATGTGCCTCAATCACGGTGTAATTAATCTCCTTAATTTATGTAGCCGTCCATTCCAAGCTTGTGCCAAGAATACTTCTTACTACTTTCCCCCCCTTTTTTAGCCCAGAACAGTCTGTAGCTAACCTGAAACTAGAACAATGGAAACTGCATTAGGACTTCTTTGCTAGCCCAATCTACACAGGTGGCATACTAGTCAAGGGATGTTTGCTAAACACAAACCCCAGCCAAACAAGGTTCTCTGCTGTTGTTTAGTTATCAGTGAGTCCCATATTTCCCTTATGCTCAGATCATGGTTGTTTCCCTTTGTCATATCACTTGGAGTAATTTGTCCCACTAACTGTTAATTTTCACATCAAAGAATACACAGATTGTGGGTGATTCCGCACTAGACCTTAAATCCTGGTTCAACCCTGTCCCCGAACTTGCATTCTACACTACACTCAAGTTCACCCCTGTAATTATCTTGGGGTATTTTTTGTTTCCATGTTACATCGAGGTCACCCCGGTTTCACCCCACACTTGTCCCAGGATAAACGGATGCTATTATAACCAGGGATAAATGCAAGATATTGTGTCGCGAATTGAACTCTGATAAAACCAAGGATGAGATCCAAGTGCAGAAAGGGGACACTGTGTCTCCAGTTCCCACCCTGTGTCCCGTTTAACAATCGGATGTGAGTTACAAATTCTCTTGTTTCTGTGCACGTTACCTAATTCAGATTGCGATAGTGGTACATGTGGCGAATGCATGTACCACTTTCCTGACCTGAAGTGGTTGAAGGCAAGGGTGCTCCAAAGATTTAGGATTACCAACACCAGCCTGGAGAAAATGGTGGACACTGTGTCATTATACCCTGCTGAGGTGGTGCAGCTTTTGCCAGACCCAGGTTCTTGCTGTGGAAGCTGCTTGAGTGATATCAAACCACTCACAGACTTTCAGACTAGCTTACCTCACAGGGTGGTTGTACAGATCAAAAGGGTGAGAGGAGAATGATGTGAGCTGCTTTGGTCCCCACTCTGGAGAAAGACTGTACTTTTCCTAAGTAGAGGCTAGAGGGAGTGGGGAGGAGTTGGAAACCTGAGGTCAGAGGGGCAGATAATGATAGGTTGATGGTTTGCTGGGAAGGAGATAAGGTTGCCAACTCCAGGTTGGGAAATTCCTGGAGATTTGAGGGGTGGAGCCTGGAGAGGTTGGGGTTGGAGGAGGGGTGGTATCTCAGACAGGTCCATAGACTCCCCCCTCCAAACCAGCCATTTCCTCCTGGGGAATCATTGTTGCCAATCTCCAACTAAGAAGAAAATAAGAAGCTATACTGTTTTAAAAAAGAAACTAAGCTGGATCTAGAGGTTGACACCTTCCAACTTTATAAGACTACTCTTGAGGAAGATTGCTGAAATGAGTGCAAAAACTGGTGTGCTCATCGAGGATATGATTATGTTGGACTTTTCTTTGCTTATGTCAGAATTCTCTAACTATATTGTAAGATTAATAGCTTCACAAATTGATGCTCACAGGATTATTAAATGTGTCATTGCCAATTTTATCCCAGTGGTTTTTTGTTTGTTGGCATGTATCTGCAGACTGTGACCCCTTCTCTGGGTTTTTTTTACAATCTCCAAGTAAGGGCTGGCGATCACTCAGAATTACAACTGCTCTTCAGATGGCAGAGATCAGTTCCCCTGGAGAAAACAGTGGACTCTGTGTCATTATACCCTGCGGAGGTCACATAGCAAATTGACATTGAAAGCTCGTTGTGTTTATTTCCACAATGGGCTTTATTTCTATTAATATATAAAAGCCAAGCCATGCTGGCAGCGACTCACCTACTCTCCCATTGGCCACAGGGGAAGCTGCCTTGGTGCCTACTGGCCCATCCCATCGGCTGCTCCATCCTTATACCCCCACTTTTGACACATTGCACCTTAGGAGTTGTAGTTCTCAGCTGGCCTTACTGCAGCCATAGCAAAGGGAATTAGAACTACAGCTCCCAAGTCTGGAGTCCCAAGAGGCTGTGAGGTATTAACAAGGAGTCAGTTGAAGTGTTAATCAGTTAAACTGTTAAACAGGAATGAGGGGGGAAGGGAAGGTAAATATCCTAGTGATGGACTCATACATAGTAATCAGACAAAAAAACCCTCATGGTCTTTTGTCTATTGTGACTGAACAGTGCTACTGCCAGTTTCATGTAGTGGTTAAGAGTGTGGACTCTAATCTAGGAGAACTGGGTTTGATTCCCCCTCCCGCACATGCAACTGTAGCCCTTAAGATTATGTTTACATGGAAATGCTGTTTGAAGAAAGTGTAGTGGTGAGCAGGATTTCAGTGAGTAAGAGAAGTCACTTCAGTGCCTTGAATCAGTTTTTGTCCCACGTACCCTCTCCGCCCCTCCATGCCTAGATGAAGTACAATAAATTATGCAGAGTAAGCAATCTGTATGCAAGATATAGGGTTGCCTACCTCCCAGTAGTGGCTGGAGATCTCCTAGGATTACAATTTACCTCCAGGTAACAGAGATCAGTTCATCTGGAGAAAATGGCTGCTTTGGAATGTGGACTCTTTGGCATTCTACTTCATGGAAGTCCCTCCCCTTCCCAAATACTGCCTTCCTCAGGCTCCACCCCCAAAATCTCTAGGTATTTCTCAGCTGGCAACTCTATTTGTGTAATTTATATATCCTTCCAAGTTTTATTGCTTCAGAAGTTTGGTTAGTTTGGTACTTTTTTCCCTTTGTAGCACAGAATGCATACAACCTTGATTAAAACTGCTAGTTATAACCATGGTGATGTCTGGTTAGGTTAGGGTTGCCAGCCCCCACGTCCCAGCAAGAGTTCCCCCACTTTTGGGGGCTCCAATCTGCTGCTGGCCAGTGGGGGAAACCCTACCTCCAAACAAGGAGGACATCATCATGCAACGTCCCTGGTGCAATGTCATCACATTGGCGACCTCATGCAGTGGCACTCTGGTTTTTGGGCAAACTCTATGGTTTTGAAGCAAAAAAACCACAGAGTCCTTGCCCAAAAAAACAGAGCATCATGTGAGACATCCTGCCCACCCCCAGAATGCCCCCCAAATCTTCCTGTCATGACAGCGAGGGGAGCTGGCAAACCTAGGTCAGGTAAACGTTCCACTGTTACGTTGAATATTATTAGAATTACTGCAGTGGTTGCTTAAATACTGCCTTTGACAAAAGTGTTACATCTTACTCTGCCTTGGTTTAAAACATATTACTAATGGTTGAAATTTAGATTGCTGAAAGGATTTGGGAAATTGCCCAATAATTCACCTCCCCATCAACAGTTACAGAGCGGCATATTTCCCCAGTTTTACTGGATACAGTTATGTTAGCAAATGGCATCTGTAAGTCTTAATTAATGTTTCTGACAGTACAGAAGGAAAGAACCTTAAGACATAGAATGTGGTGTGATTTCTGTTTAAATAGCAGCAAAAGCAGTACAATATTTTAATAGCTTGCTGCTAATTAATATTGACATAGAAATCATATTTGTTAATCCTCATGGAAGATACTTATCTTCTATTTTCATTGCTTTGCACACAAAATCATGACCTTTACAAGTGAAATAACAAAGAGCCTCAGGTTTTCCTAACTTTCCCTGATGTTTTAATTTATGAATTAACCCATAAATACACGAAAGTTTGCAACATGCATTTCCCCTTACACCCACTTTTTGTGTATGTCAAAAAGTCAACTTGAGACTCCTGTGTTTTTTCTGTCATGGCCAACTATAGGGATGAATTTGGAAGGGAAATTGAACAGACATTGCAGCCAATCTAGATGTAAGGTGGAAGCATCTTTGCATTGGGGGAGGGGGATTAGATAGGGTGCCAACTTCCAGGGGGTGACTGGAAATATCCTGCTATTACAATTGATCTCCAGATGACCAAGATCAGTTCCTTGGAGAAAATGGCTCCTTTGGAGGGTGGCTTCTATGGCATTATACTTTGCTGAGGTCCCTTGACCCCCCAAGCCCTACTGTCCCCAGGATCCACCCCCCCAAATCTCCAGGTGTTTCCCAACTCAGAGCTGCCAACTCTTGATGTAGATGGGTATAGGCTTGCTGACTTTTTGCTAACCACTCACATGACAGGATATTGTGGTGTCACAGTGTGCTGTGAAAGGGCCTTGCTACCAGTAGCTAATCTACTGCTGTGTTAAGATCTCCAGCTGAACATGGCTTTTGCAGTGTGTGTCTACATACAAATTGGGATTGGTGCCATTTTTGCTAAGCAGCTCTTTCTTGAAGAGTATCGTGTGCATATTGTTGTCTTGAGAGACATAATGGTAAAGCATAATCTAGCTTCACTCATTATGCGGATTGTAAATACTGACCAATGGTGTGCATTCTGGAGGGAATGGTTTGGATTGGACATTAACTCTTGATTGTGATTAGATGTAATGTAGCTAATGTGATTGGATGATGTAAACATTGTAGGTGTGGCTATCTCAGCCAGAATTGTATACAAGTTGCCATTTTTGCCTATGGAATTTGTCTAGCTGGTCTAGTCCTTACAAGGCTGAGCCTTTATGCTGTTCTCACTGAATAAAGCTGAAATCACTTGTTGAACTGTTCCTCCAAGTTAAGTGTCATACTTAACACATATGTGCCTTCAGGTTGTAGCTGACTTATGGTGACCCCAGCAAGGGGCTTTCAAGGCAGAGGTGGATTGCCATTGTCTTCCTCTGCAGAGTCTTCCTTGGTAGTCTCCCATCCAAGTACAGACCCTGCTTAGCTTCTGAGATCTGATGAGATCAGGCTATACCATTCTGCCTTCCCTCCCTGGAAGTATATTGGATGGGACAAAACTTTTTTTATGAGTTGCCAGAGTGGTAGATATTAGAACAGTTTCTTCAAGTATTTACATATTCCCTATGTATCACCCAGCCTCTTCTTTTATTTAGACATTAGATTTGCCTCGATGTTTACGTTTTTCATATCACGTTATTTCTGTATGCAACTCAAAT
>NW_015174871.1:190868-278692 GCF_001447785.1 Gekko japonicus | reverse complement strand
ATACCTGTAAATTTTATATTATGCTCTGTGCAATAATAAAGCAGTACTTTATGGTGGATGATAAATTCAAAAAAATATTTACTCAAAGATGTAGTTGCCTAGCAAAGGTGATGCTCTGGGGTTTTTGGTGACAAGATATGTTAATCGCCCAGCTGTAATGGACACTACACTCATTTTGTCAAAACAAAGCCTTCCTCAAACAATTTAACATCTCTGTGCTTCAGATTTAATAAGTGGAAAACATTATGAATACAAGAACTGGAGATATAAAAGCAGAAACCCCTGCATTTCCCCCCCCCCTCCTTCAGTGTGATGGTTTAGCATATTTTATGTCTCCTGTAAGCACTGAAATAATTTATTCAGGGACTTTAGGGCAGAGACCCATGTATGTCCACTTACAGTTTAAAAATGTGATTTTTCATGATCTTCCCAACCCTATGGAGGTTTCCACACTGCAGACGCTTGGAGGCAATTTTTTTTTAATTAAGCTCACCTCCTCCTGGCCCTACTTGTGTAACTAATTATTTTCAGTATCATGAAAGAGTTTCATTATTCATTTCCTTTCCAAAGAGCTTTTATCCGACCCTTGATTTGGACTGTGTAATGTGAACCTATTTTGTGCTTACATAGCAAGAGCATAAAACAAACAAACAAAAACCTTGTGCAAAATACTTTATTGGGCATTAGGGTTGTCAGTCTCCAGGTGGTGGTTAGATATCTCCTGAAATTACAACTTGTCTCCAGGTTACGGAGATCAGTTCCCGTGAAGAAAAGGGCTGGTGAACTCTATGGCATTATACCCTACTAAGGTCCCTCCCCTCCCCACACCCTGCCCTTCCCAGGCTCCACCCCTCCCAAATCTCCAGGTATTCCCCAAACCAGAGCTGGCAACCCTGTTGGGCATGGATCCACTGAGGCTTTTATTGGAGGCGGAATTCAACACATGTTAACTGTTTAGCATTACAGACGAGCTTCATGCAGTCTCCCAGCAATGGCTGTTACACACAACAATCAGTCACATGAATGGGATCTGTACAGAACACTATACTGTACATGTCTTTGAACAAGACCTTGTCTGATAAATGCATTTTCCCCAGTGAACACATGGGACTTTACTAGGTCTCCACCCCCCACCCCCACCCCGGGGAATGGAGTTCTGGAACTTTCTTTGAAAAAATTATTTTACAAATGTTTAAAAGTTCATGAGTTTTCAAGTGTACAGATTGAAAACTTCATTTCCTTCTTGAGAGTTCCGCCACCTCTTTTTCCAGAAAAAAAACCTCCCTGGACTTTATTCTCTTTTTGTCATTCAGTTTATTTTCTTCCATTCATTAATAAGTTGGAGGCTCTGTATCAGAGGCCCTCAACTTTGTTATGCCTCTGGAATTTCGAAAAGGGGGAGTGGGTGCCACCACAAAATGGCTGCTATAGGAGATGGGAACAGTCTTAGAATGGTTGCCATGGAAAGTATTCACTAAGCATCAGACAGTTTAAAGCTAACCATCCTGCTATTATGGAGGCAGCTATTTCTCTTGCATACACATAGGCCATGATCACATGGGCAGTTTGGCCCAACATAGCCACTCCTCCCCTCTGGATCAAATGGGCACAGTCAGACAGCCACATCTGTCAGGCATTCCCCAGCCATACTTATCCTGTCATAGGACATCTTGGAGCCGGGTTAAAAAGGCACCACATCACAAGTGGTGTTTTCGGTTCCCCGTGCAGTCATTGTGCATGGCCAGATGTCTGAACGCGGGGGAGCATGGATTTGGCAGAACGGATTTGGCAGTCTGAACCTGCAGATCTATTCTGCCGCTAGGGAGGGTTTAAAAAACACACACCCTATTTGCGCATGTGTGCACATGCGCCCTTATGCATGTGCATGAATTTTGAGATTTTTTTGGCAGCGCGTTCCATGGATGAGGCTCTGCAATAATGTGGATGCTTTACCATAGGATGTCTCTGTGGTAACCCGCAGCAGGGTGTGCTGTGTGGCTTATATGCCCCGCAACACTTTCAACCGGTTCAATTAGAGGCGGCACCATATCACGCCAAGCTGTCAGTGTGACCATGGCCATAGGTGATACCTCCTGAAGTACCTCCTAGAAACACATCACCAGGTACCTTGGCACCCATTCTCTCTCTTTGTTTCTCCCCAGTGTGTGTATAAGAGAAGGAAATAAATTTCTAAATTTCTAAAAGACTACATATCTTCAAGACTTCCTCTCCCCTCATGAGCCCCAGAGAACTTTATGATCTGCAAATCAGCATCTTCTGGTGGTCCCCGGCCCCATGGACATCCATCTTGCTTCGACTAGGGCCAGGGCATTTTTGGCCTTGGCCCCTACCTGGTGGAATGAGCTCCCATAGGGCCTTGTGGGACCTTTTACAGTTCCACAGGGCCTGTAAGATGGAGCTCTTCCACCAGGCTTTTAATTGAGGTGGTGGGCATCCACACTCTGTTGGGCCTCCCCTCCAGTTGATCAGATCTGTGTCATCATCTGGAACCCCAATTATACTAGACCTCATATGTTGAGGCACTGGCTAGAAATACGGGAGTCAGTAATGGTATTTTAGTTGATGTATTTCAATTGTTTTTAACTATCTGTATATTATTTATGATGGAACCCACTCTGAGCCCGCTATGCAGGGAGGGCAGGATACAAATCTAATAAAATTAATAAAAAATAAATAAAACAGAGGTAGGCAACACCTGGTATGTGAGTTCAACAGTGACACACCACACTGTTTCACTCAGTGCAAAGCTCTCCATCCAATCAACAAAGGCAAGCCACTGGGACATAGCTTATGACTGCCATCACCTCCTGGACCCACACAGCTGCCAGAGCTCTTGAGGCATTGGCAGTACTGCTGACACCCAGCTTGGTGTCTGACCAAGGACGGTCTTTATTTCTTTCTTCCACCTTTTTGTTGGCTGGCACACTAGTGTCTTCACAGGTACACTGGATTTTTTTTGGGGGGGGGGCACTGAGGCCAAAAAGGTTACTTGCTCCTGTTCTAGAAAACCCACTTAAATAAGACAGTTAACCTGGCTTATGTATCTGTCTATTTATTTAGGCATGTTTCTGTTCTACTATACAATACAGTCTTTATGGTAGCTAGTATCTGATTAGAAAAATACAATTCCACAAAGGGGGGGGGACCATGAGGACTTCTGGGGGGGGACCATTTCCCCACTCTTTTTCTCACTCTTTCTCTGCTCCAGTATTGTCTGCAGCTTCTCCCTTTATCTGCCCAGCAATCCTCATTTTATTTTATTGTTTTATTTCTCCCCCCGTCTTCAGCAATCCTCATTTTATTTTATTGTTTACATTTTGTATTTTTCTGCAAACCCCAGGCCTGTAGACAAGTCCCCCCCTTCTGTCTCTGGCCCTATTGTGTGGATTTTTTAAATCCGTCCTCTGTGGCCTGGTTTGGAAATAATGCAAAACATATTTTTCAAAACGACTAAAATAAGAGGAAAAAATCAAACAAGCTAGGTTAGGTGAAAAAAAAGCAGCGAGAAACTATACGAAGTACCTTTCTGTTAAAGCTAATGTAAATAAAACAGATTTAATTTGTTAGCACAAAGGAAGAAAGGGCATTGGAGCAAACGTCTCAGAAGAGGGCATTCCACAACCAGGGACCACCACGGAAATGGCCCACTTCATATCCTGCAAGAGAGAAAAAATGGATAGCTGGGTTGGTTTGGTAGTACAAAAACATACAATTAGTGAATGTGTAAGTATTCAGACTTCTGCTTGTGAGAGCTTTCAAGAAAAAAACATTGATTTGAGCAGGCCGTAAATGGGGCATGCCTACCCTGGAAAAGGTTTAGTTACAGGTAAAAAGCTTTGCAACACGGAATAAGACACTATGGCCAGTAGATTGTCAGTAGCTAACAGCAGGCAGCAGGAAGGAACACAAACAGTAATTAAAATTTGAAATCCATCTGACCAAAAGCCCCAAGTGCCATAATAAATAAGAAGACTCCAGCCTTTTAAATTGACTCTTCGCTTAAACCATCTCATTTGTGAAATGGGTCTAATAATAGTAGCCATCCTGTTGCCAGACTTAATTAAAGCTGGTGCTGCACTTGACTGTTCCTCCGTGCTTTTCAGCGACAAATGCAGAGAGTGATAGAAGTGCAAACAACTCATTAAAAAGCAAAGTATGGCCAGGAGAGAGAGAGAGAGAGAGAGAGAGAGAGAGAGAGAGAGACCACAGATGAAAGGGGTGGTGGAGTTTCAAACAGCATATGAGAAGCACACCTTACCCCTTTTAAAAGTGCTGGGGCAGGGAGGGTCTCCATGCTATATATCCCATTCACCTGCTCTTCTTTCCTGCTTTTGCAGGATCAAGCAACTAGAATACTAGCAATAAAAAGCGGGAGAGAGGAAGATGAACGGGCCATTTGAACACTAGGATAGGAGTTGTACATGTACTGCCCAGAGCTCCAGATGACCCTCCCAACCTTTCCCTTCTCTCTGGGGCCCTTTGACTCTGTGCTGTCAGAAATAGGCCTTCCTTGTGTTCTCCCCAGATATATTGATTTGCTAAGCTCTGGAAGGAGCACAGCAAATGAAAAGAAGAATTATAAATAAAAAAATTCAATAGAAAGGGAGGAGAAAGCACCAGCTTTTAACTGCATAGCACTGCAGTTGTAGAACTCAAACAGAGCCGCAGACCATTGTGTTTAGTAAAGGTCAACCTCTTGTGTGTTTTAAACAAGCAGTAAACACTTAAATTCAACGTGATCATCAAGAGATTTAGTTTCCTCTCCCTCTCTTTGTGGGAATAAACACTCTTGGGTTAGTACCTAGAACTTGGCTGTCAGCCACTTTCGGGAAGATAAAGCATTAATAAGCCTTGTGTAACTACCTTCCCTGAGTGTGTTAAATGTGGCTCCAAGTAAATCTTCCCAAGCCCTAGAATCCCCTGCGCTATAGAAGCCTGGAAGGGTGTTATATTACTTACTAATAATAGAGTTTCACTGTTACTTCTGTTATGTCTAGGGAGCCAAATAAACCCAAAGGATTTAATCCCAGTACCATAATAAATTTTCACCTTCCTGCTGGAGTGTTCTGGAAAACCTAAAGCAGGCTGCTGATATATTCATTCCTTAGGAAGCATAATTAGGAGAGCCTCTGTGAACATATTTCACTGTGATAAAAACAGAAGTAGTTCTAAATTCCATTGGGGTTTCCTCAGCAAGAGTGACAACAGATGTTACCCATAGCAGGTTTGTAACTGTGAAAGGGGGGGGGACCCATGCACATTTTAACCTTTTAGCTGTTTACTTAACCCATTGACAGTTAGAGAGGAACCAAAGTATGCAGTCCCCCTACATTTTCGCTGAGAGAAATTATTCAAGGAAAAAACATGACCTCGTAAAACTTTGTGATCTCTTGCCAGGCACTTTCTGTGTCCATTTCCTATCTAGTACATAGTTTGAGAAGATATACTTTACTCAGACAAGTATCCATATAAGTTTAGGTCATCAGTACATAAAGACTTTCAGGCAACAGGTAAACACAAAGTGATGCCCCTGAGCAGGACTTATCACAGTCAGGGCCAGGAGGGCTCTTTGGCTTTGGCCCAACCTCACATTCATGGAGGGTCTCAAATTTAGACTTTGGACATTATCTCAGTAAGGTTAGACATACAGTCACAAAGATACACCAGCAGGATTGAAAGAAGACAACGTTCATCATACAGCTTTAAATTTGTGTCCCATTACTGGGCCACACCATCTGTAATGCACACTGTGAATTAAAATATACCACAAATTTGTAACCCTGTTTTCGCATTTCTTCATTTTTCAAAAAGTAGAAGTGGCCTGGGCCTTTCTTGACCTCTGGGAGGCCCTGCCTTTGAGATGCCTCCAGAAAAGACACATGGGGTGCAGTCAGACGGCGGGTTGAGAGAGGGTTAAACTGCTCCGGTTCTAACCAGATTATATTTGATCTGGATAATCGTGATCACACTTACCTCCCTTATCCTGCCTCACCGCGCAGTCACATCGCTCCCCGGTGTTTACACTACTGACGCGCGGGAATGTGTGTCGGCAGTTTTTTTTTCTCTCAGTTTGCGCATGTGCATAGGCGCTCATCCATAGAATGGGGAGGGGGAACTACCATGGCGCACATGCAGAATCACCAGGGTGAATCAATCCAACCCCTCCAACAAAAGACTTCCCTTTAAACGTTTGACCTGAAAATGGCCTCCGTGAGATCCCAAACTCATCTAAACTCTAAAATAAGTGACTGTTTAAATGTTGGTTTTCTAAACACGATAGCGGAGCTCTGCCTATGCGTGCACCGCCGACACTAAAAAAAATAGTGGGTAAAAAGTGGACGCCTCAGGCAGCTTTCGAGCAGGGAGGGGGTTTAAACTGGAAGTGACTTGACACCAGAGGAGTGATCACACAGGGGGGAACTGTGGCTTTAAACAGGAGAGCTGAGAAAACACCACTTTGGGACCTGGTAACAAAATACTCCAGGTTAAAAAGTTTTTGAGGTGAAAACCAATGGCTGGGGATGGGAGGCAGATGTTGACTGTGTGATCATGCATATAAAATCCGTTGCTGAACTGTCACAACACCAGATCAAACAGCGCATCTGAATGCACCCATGGTGATAGATCTCTTGGCTCAGGACCTCTTTAGAATTGCTTGGAAAACGCTCCTTTCCCTCTGAAGCGAGCATGTTAGGGAGAAAGCTAAGCACCTTTTCTCTTTGAAATGTTGACAGGTTGGGAATTTTGGACACTGCATTGCATTATTGTATGTTTCCTTATACTACATTATTATTTTTATTAAAAAATATTAACATTTTAAAATACAGTTTTTGAGCATGTCATTGAAACCAGTACACAAGAAATGGAGATAAGTACGGTATTTCTAGCTTTACACATACACACACCATCTAATACCTGTTTGATTGAATTTTCATGAGTAAGTACCTATTTTCAGTCTCTTCAGTGACTTCCATGTGTGTTGTCTGTCTGAGCTTAATGCTGTTGAGAAGCTGTTGGGAAGCACCACAGCATCATGGTGCATTTGTGTACCTCACAGAGTTTCTCCAATCTTTATCAAATCTGCATTACTCCAAAGGTTGGGTGGCTGTTGTGTAGGTGGAAAAACTCAGATTTTCCTGCCCCCATGGCAGCCATTTACTCTGACTCTGTCCCCATAGCAACCATTTCCTCCCCCGGCAACCAGGGGAGATTTTTATGTATTTATTTTTTAATTGGCACTAGAGTATCATTATGTTGTTGTAACAGTAGCTGTAACAGGTTCTCTAAATTCCTAGCTCTATTTTTCAAGATAAGTTTCTAGCCCTTTTCCTTGCTGAGATATAAGACTAGAGGCATATCCATGCAGTGACAACAACTAGAGACTTACCTTTTAAAAACTGAAAGCTAGAAATTCAGAGAACCTGTTATACATATTGTTGTAACATCATTCTAGTGCCATTTAAATAAAATTCAAATGCCCTGAAGAGGGGGGTAGCTGCTGGAAACCTGCTATATGGATACCCCATTGCCACTGTACTTAATCTGCAGCTTCACCAGCAATAAAGTAGCCACAGAAGACTGTCCCTAGGGATGTGCATCTGGGGAAAAAAGTATTTTTCAGATTCAGATTTCAGGAAAGGCATACGTACTGGTATTCAATGGTATTCGGGTCCTCCAGTATGTTTCAGGATTGGGGCTTGGGTTTTTCCAGGATTCTGAAATTATTTGAGTTCTATTATTCCCAATGGAGGACATTTGGGGGGAAGGATGGAGTGGCTGCTTTTTAACCAAATGACACCCAAATTGCAAGGTAGCGAGTACTTCCTGTCCACTAAAGACCCTTTAAGTTTCAAGCAAACTCCACGAGATCCAATCCTGAACACACACACACATCACCATCCTACTTGCAGGAGTGTGGAGTCAGAGGAAAAGACAGCCTAGGAAAATGGACCAGCCCCCACAAAACTGTGCGAAAAGGAGAAGGAGCCAGCCAGACTTGCAGCTCTGCTGGGCCCTTCACCTGTCTTCTGCCATCCCTGGGCAAGGTGAGACTAGTGCAGGCCAGTAGCAGCCATCTCTGGGTTGGGTGAAACCAGGGGTCATTTCGTAGAAAAAGGGCTGCGGGAGCTCATTAGCATAAGGTATGCTAATGAGCTACTAGGCTATTAGCATAATAGCTCATTAGCATTTGTCATGCCCCCTGACCTCACTGGAATTGATGTCAGAAGGGGAAGCAAAAAAGGGGGGGAAGGCATCTTCAAAAGCCCCCCTTCCCTTCCCCAGCTGGCCTGCAGGGGGAGGAGCGAAGAGAGAACGGGTTTAAAGTTTTAAACCCTACTCACTAGAGTTGGGCCGCAGAAGGAGGAAAGAGGGAAGGAAAGAGAGAGAGAGTAGAGAGAAGGAAAGAAGGAAGGAAAGAGGGAATGAAAGAGAAGGAAAGAAGGAAGGAAAGAGGGGATAAAAAGAGAGAAGGAAAGAGGGAAAGAAAGAGAAGGAAAGAAGAAGGGAAAGAAAGAGAGAGAGAGAAGGGAAGAAGGAGGGAAACGAAAAGGAGAGAACAAAAGGAGGAAAAGAGAAAAAGGAGAGGGTGAGGAAGGCTCTCCCACCTCCCCATCAAGCCCCCACCACCCCCACCCCCGTGGATCCCTCACACGGATCCCTCACTTACTGCGATCAAGGCCTTACCCGGGCTGCAGCGACGGGCCTCCTCAGGCCTTCCCCGGGCCACAGTGCTCCAGCGCAGGCCCCGGAAGGCTGGCGATGGGCCTCCTCAGGCCTCCCCCAGGCAGTAGTGCTCCAGCGCGGGCCCCGGGAGGCCAGCGACGGACCTCTTCAGGCCTTCCCCGGGCCGCAGCACTTCAGTGTGGGAAGCTGGGGTCGGGGCTTGCTGCCACCGTCATTTGTGCCAGCTCCTGGACTGCCAGAACAGTGCTCCGGCCCCAAATGACCCCTGGGTGAAACTATTGCCAGCTGGGAACTGCCTTCCTGTTGCTTGGGAAACCTTTTTTTTTGGGGGGGCGGCAAAAAGGCCTGGGCTCCTTAAAATTCTGTTCCCAGATATTCCTGAATATGTCCAGAAATATGTGGGACCCATGTAACAGCATATTCAAGAATCCCAAGTACCACTACGGATCCCTGAATATACCCAGAAATACTGATAAGGTATTTTGGAGGGGGGGGTATAGATTCAGAAAAGATATACATGACTCTATATCCCTACCCATCTCCATGTAAAAACCATCCATTCTCAGCTTCTTACCCACTACGCTACACTCATGCACAGATATAATCACACGTAAGTACAGTAACAGAACAAAGTCCACTGGACTCAAACTTTGTTCTGCTGCTTCAGACCAACATGGGTACCCATCTGAGTCTAAGTAGATTAACAGATAATGTATGATAATAAGTACATTAACAGATAGTCTAAGTACATTAACAGATAATAGGAATCTTTGTCCTATGGCGAGACATATGTTGTAGAATAGAGGAGTGGCTCAGAGGAAGGGGCATATGTATGGCGAGACATATGTTGTAGAACAGAGGAGTGGCTCAGAGGAAGGGGCGTGGCTCAATGGTAGAGCATCTGCTCTGTATGCAGAAAATCCCAGGTGCCATTCCTGGCATCTCCAGTTAAAAGGATCAGGTAGTGGTGATGCAAAAGACCTCAGCCCGAGACCCTGGAGAGCTGCTTCCAGTCTGTGTAGACAGTGCTGACCCTGATGGACCAATGGCCTGATTCAAAATAAGGCGGCTTCATGTGTATTTGTGCAACTATGAGTATCATATCAGGAATATGATATTCAAAATATCTTCACTCCACCTTTTCTAAAATATGATCTACATGAGGGAAAGTGTAAATTGTGCACATTGTGGCTGGTTTGGGTAGAAAAGTAAAAATGTATTTATTTATTTGATTTTTACCCAGCCCTCCCCGTTGGAGCAGGCTCAGGGTGGCTTACACAAGAACCATAGATAAAACAACAGTATAGATATTAATATAAAATACACAATAAATTATTAAAACTGCATGGCTACTGAGATTTGGCTTCTTGAAGAAATCTTTCTCCAGGTTATCTGTGACAGGAAGTGATGCCTTCAAACATTTGTTTCGAAGCATCTCCAAAGCTGCCGCTCACTTGTGTTTCTGTTTATTACTACCTGGTTCTCAATTATCTAAAGCAAGGGGATCTGGTTTGTAAGACTCTGCTGCTCTGCAGTGTCTCATCTGGATTCCTATGGCACTATGTGTATTTCCACTTCCAGTAATGTGGTGGTTACATGTCCTTCATTGATATCTTTCTGATTAGCTTTTGTTGTGTGGCTTAGCATGCCTGGTGGTTGACAACCCTTACTAGCCTCATAGAATCATAGAGTTAGAAGGAACCTCCAGGGTCATCTAGTTCAACCCCCTGCACAATGCAGGAAATTCACAAATGCCTCCCCCCCACCCCCAGTGACCCCTGCTCCATTATCATCTGCCTATAGTTTTTGCCCCATGTTGGTTTCTCTGTATCGCCCTTTGCTTTATTTTTTTATTTTCCTATCCATTTTGCAAGGCCCTTTATACAATTTTTTAAAAAGTGCACAAATGCAGTTTAGAAAGAATACAGATTGGAAGCAATCCCAACAGCCCCACAGAATTTTGAAAGTAATACTGGAATCGATCAGTTAGATTTATCACAAAGCAGGTTATAAATTAAATGGGTCCATACATTAAAAAGGGACCTGATCTGAATAAATGAAAAAGGATGCTCATTAATATTAAGGGATTAACTAGGGCTGCCAGCTCTAGGTTGGGAAATTCCTGGGGATTTGGGGGTGGAGCCTGGAGAGGGTGGGGTTTGGGATGGGAAGGGGCACCTCAGTGGGGTACAATGCCATAGAGTCCACCCTGCAAAGCAGCCATTGTCTCCAGGGGAACTGGTCGCTGTAGTCTGGAGAGGAGCTGTAACTCTGGGAGATCGCCAGGCTCCACCTGGAGGTTGGTAACCCTACGATCAACATGACAATTTTTATTCTAAATCATCTCTGGAGAATTGGAAACACACTACTCACACAGCATCTACTGGACACAAAGTTCCTTTCCCTTTTCTACATGCACTGACCCTGCTGGGCTACAGTAAGAGGTACACTGTGTCCAGGATGAGGGCTGGTGGAAAGGAGGAGCCACGAGGCAAGGCTGACTTGTTTACTTTAGTCCATTTGCTCCTATGTGCAGGCTGAATCTCTCTGCTGTGTGTCTCTACTAGGGTTGCCAAGTCCAATCTTCTTACCGGCGGGGGAGCCTTGCCGGGCACCGGGAGCTAGTCCTCGATGTGCGCGTGTGCGCGCTTTGCACGCGCGCGCCACCAGCACATCACCAGAAGTGACGTGCGACGCCGATCATGTTGAAGGCGTGGCCCTGATCGTCAGTGGGAAAACCATAGAGTTTTCCCTCCAATGATCGGGGCCACGCCCCCAACGTGATTGATGGCGTTGCAGCACCGCGGTGACACAGCCATGCTGCGCTTCGGGGGGGGGGCGGAGTTCCCCCAGGCCCCGATTCTGCGATGGCGGAAATCGGGCCTCCAAAGCGGGGGTTTACCCGCCCCCCGCCCCCACTTGGCAGCCCTAGTCTCTACTCTGCTGCTTGTTCCTCAAGAGAGTTATCTCTCTCTTTTCCATGCCGATGCTACAGCTGGACTGAACACAGTTCCATCTAGTGACTCTTCTGGCAAAGACCAGATAACCAGATGCCTTTTGCTACCAATTTACTCCCACCTCCATCCATTTTCAGACAGACTTTTTTGTTGATATTGATGACCACAACTATAACTTGGATTAGTAAGTGATTTTAAGTAGAAATTATTTTTTAAAATATTATGAAGCATTGATTGATTAAACCAGAGCAAAACATTTTCCGGAAACATTGTAAAGTCCATGGCTTTTTTTAAAAAAAAAAAAACTCTGATGGATTATATGCACATTTTATTAAATGAAAATTCAGACAATGAACTTAATAATAGAGTTCCATCCAGAAGCACCTATCACTGCTCCCTGCATTGAAAGTGCAGAGTAGAAATGAAATAATTGAATCAGCTTCCATGCTACTGATTCTACTATTATTGTCAACCTGCTGTTAGTTAATTTAATTTGAAGGGTTTTTTTAAAAACCCTTTGAATTAATGGGCTATTGACTTTGTCCTTTGTTGTGATTTTGTACCCTTCTGTAGAGCAATGGAAGCTGATCATCTATGAAGTTCTGGAATAATGTATACTTAGTAAAATAATATTAGATAACAGAATTAACATTTATTTCCATTTTTCAGCCTGTAATTTAGTTTAGAAAGCAATATCTTCTCAAGTAATTTCATACGAACTGATGAATTGTATCCACCAAATTAAATTAAATAACAGATGTATAAAGACGATTTATGACCCCCCCTTTCAAAAACTCAGTATGATTAATAGTCGCAATCACTTTGCAGAAATGAAAGATAAGACTGGTTAAGCCTGGCAACTGACTTTGGCTTCAGTCCTGTTCAAATTTAGGCTGTTTTGGAACCCGCTGGATTTATAAGACTATAAACATCCTAATTCTGTTTGGGATTGCAGCTAATATATGTTTAGAATTCCTGAGAGGTCTTCCCATAGGATGCTAAAACATACTGCACAGAATATTTTAAAATTTATGTATTATAAAATTATGTCAACAATTGCTCTTTCAGAAGCTACAGAGAGCCAGTGTTGTGTAGTGGTTAGAGTGTCCGACTAGGACCTGGGAAACCCACGTTTGAATCCCTGTTCTGTCATGGAAGCTTGATGGATGGCCTTGGGCCAGTCATATATTCTCAGCCTAACCTACCTCAAAGTGTTGTTATGAGGAGTGAATGGAGGAGAGGAGGAGGATGTAAGCCACGCTGAGTGCCTTTTTGGGGAGAGAGGCAGAGTATTCATGAAGTGAATGAATAATACATAAATATGAAGGCTTGTGGGATAATTTTCATGAATGTTCCCATTTCCTTTCCAAAAATGCTTCTCTTTTTTTGGTACTTTTGAAGGACTGAAAATAACCAGAAAATACACATGGAAGGCATCCCCACTGCCAAGCAACTGGGCTGGTGTTCCCTGTTTTCTACTCCACACTTCAGCACCACAAAATAGGAACTACTGGCTCAATTGACTCAGACTTGGGATATGTTCCACCTCTCCAGTCAGAGAAAGAGTCATGTGAGGGCTTTGTGTGTGGGTAAGGGGCAAAAGGGAATGCCTCCCTGTTACTGAGGTAATCAAAGGTAATCCTTGCCTGATAACAATGTGCTGACTGGCAAAGAAACTATCAGTGTAGCATGACAAGGTAGGGAAATAGTGACCTGGTTTCCTGAACAATGAAACACAAAATCCACTCCCCCTATCCCAAGTGCAATTGGAAAGTTGCCTTCTGTGACATTGCCAAATATTATAAGACAATATCATTTATGTTTGTAGCATAGATATTTATTTTTATTTATTTTCTTCATTTATACTCCACCTTTCTCCCTAAGGGGACCCAAACATTGTTCTCCTCTCCCCAATGTTATCCTTACAACACTCTTACCCCGGTTTTGGCCCTGCCTGAAAGACAGATAGAAGTTGCTGACTGCGCTCTCTCAAGGGCCATAATTCCATATAGAGTTGCCAGCCCACAGTGACACTCTAGGTTTTGGGCAAAACTCTCTGGTAAATTTGGGCTCAAAATCATAGAGTTTTGCCCAAACCCTAGAACGTCACCACACAGCATCAGTGGTGCAATGATGTCACTTTCATGTGATGTCATCGCATCACATACACTTTGCCTGTGGGGCAGAAGCTCCCAGAGAGGAGGGAAGATCCCCCCACCTGCAACAAGGTAAGACCTGGCAACCCTAATTCCTTAGGATCCTTTTGTTTTCTTTTCCCTTTATTTATTTTTTCTCCCTTTCTCTCCCCCCTTTCTGGGATGATAGGAAGCCTTTCCCCTGGCAATCTCTACTTTAGGGGGGGGGAAGTCCCCCCCCACTCCTAGGCCTCTTCAGGTGTATTAGAATTTGATTCTATTTTAATATGTTAAATTTAAATTGAGACAAGAGTATATGCTCCATAGATGTTATTCTGTTTTTCTGTTTTCTGTTCTTTTTTCTTTGTTGCTGTCTGTTCTCTTTATTGCTGAAACTAATAAAAAATTTAAATACAAAAAAAAAGTTGGGAAAAGTGAGCTGAAAGGGGTGCAGGAGTATCGGCATAGCGATACTTTCAGGGGATAATGCCCAGGCCAATGTCCTAGCCTGGATTAAGGGTTAAATACATAGAGAAGCCCTTTCCAAAACTATTCCTAATTTGAAGAAATTCTCCAGGTCTTCAAGTAAATCTTGACATCACTCTCCCACTCACTGAAGGTCTGGTAGTAGGGGGGAGGGTAGAATTTCCCCCTCACCCCCCCCAACCCAAAAGAAGGAAAATAGCCTAGTGCTGTGTACCCTGGAAATCCCTATTAACAACAAGGTGGCAGAAGCACCTAACCCAAACAGGCCAGCTGATTCAGCCAGAGCCTTCCCTGGGGGAGGCCTCCCTCCCCGGGGATTCCCTTGCCATCCATCTTCAGTAAGGTAGACAAGGCCGAGTGGGAGACGCCTGCAAGACTTAAAACCAACCATCCCATCATCTCTCGGTTCTACTCCCTTGTACCAGACAATTCAAACTCCCCTTAGTAGATGATCCAGCGGCCAGCCTATGTTGGAATTCACCTGGATGGCTCAGGCTGGTCCAATTTCACTGGATCTCAGAAGCTAAGCAGGGTCAGCTCTGAAAGCTCACTCTTTGCAAGGGCAGTTTATTCCTGGGCCTCAGATCTCTCAACAGCAGGTAGTGGCATCTCCAAGAAACTTAGGAATTATCTAAAGAAGACTGCCATTGCAGCAGCCTTCTCTGCAGACCGTCCTTAGGCATAATCCAGCTGTTGGCTTGATCTATGGCCTCAAACATCATGGCTAGGCGTTTCACCTGGTTCTGCAACTGGGAAGTTGACATGTCCTCTCAGGCTCGAGTGGCTAATGTCCCCTTCAAAGGCATTCATCTCTTTGGGGAAGGAATGGATAGATATCTGGTTGAGGACAAAGACAAGTAGAGGTCTTTGCCCTTGCACACGAAAGATCATAAGCCCACAAAATGTTTCTCTTCCTTTTGTGAACCCAAGCACACCTCTGGATATCAACCCCTGAGACCTGCCAAAGGGAGATGGCAGCCCAAACAACCAGGCGGCACTAGTTCCTCCTTTCACAGACCAACAGGCCAGAATACATGGGGTTTCAAATGTCTTCAGCATGACTACTACAGGGGCTTAGACCCAACAAAAATAGGAGGACGTCTTCAGCTTTTCACAGCTCAGTGAGAGTTAACAGTTGATGACAGGTGGGTCTTGGGTACAGTTTTAAACAGCTATTATTTGGAACTGAGCACCACACCTCCCAACAGATTCCTGCAAGTGGTACCAGAGGCCCAAAAGGCCTTGGGGATTTATTACATTTTTTCATAGCCCCCCCCAAAACACTGAAATGGCTAAATTGGAGAATCAGCAGGGGTCATTTAATAGAAAAAGAGCTGTAGGAGCTCATTAGCATATCTAATAGGCTATTAGCATAATAGCTTATTAGTCTATGCCACGCACCCTGATATCACCGGAAGTGATGTCAGAAGGGAAAGCAAAAATGGGGGGAGGCATCTTCAAAAGCCTCCCCTTCCCCAGCTGGCCTGCCAAGGCGGGCGGGGGGGGGGAAGTGAAGAGAGAAGGGGTTTAAAGTTTAAACCCCCTATCTCTATAGTCATCTTTCCATTATATTCTATGGGGCCATAGAATACAATGGAAAATGGTGGCGTGACTCCAGAGAGAAGTTTAAAGTTTAAACCACTTCTCTTTTCGCTCCCCCCCCCAGCCCGCCTTGGCGGGGCGGCGGGGGGGGGGAGGCTTTTGAAGATGCCTCCCCTTTTTTGCTTCCCCAGCCGGCCTGCTTCTGGAGGGCCCCCCGCCCTCTCCTGGCTCACCTGCCTTGGCGGGCGAGCCAGGAAGGGCCGGTGAGAGAGCTGGGAGACATTTAAATGCCTCCCCGTGCCTTCCTTGTCTCACCCACCCAAGCGGGTGAGCCAAGGAAGGCTCCTAGAGGTCCCCCCGCCCTCTCCTGGCTCACCTGCCTGGTGGGCAAGCCAGGAAAGGCCAGGGAGAGCGGGGAGGCATTTAAATGCCTCTCCGTGCCTTCCTCGGCTGGCCTGCCCAAGCAGGCGAGCCGAAGAAGGTTCCTAGAGGGGCCCCCACACTCGCCTGCATGGCCGGCGAGCCAGGAAGGGCCAGGGAGAGAGTGGGGAGGCATTTAAATGCCTCCCGGTGCCTTCCTCGTCTCACCCACCCAAGTGGGCGAGCCAAGGAAGGCTCCTAGAGGCCCCCCGCCCTCTCCTGGCTCACCTGCTCCCTGCCCTCTCCACAGGCCGAAACTCTGGAGTCGCACCACAGTGGTGGCGTGATGTTTCCATAATATTCTATGGGGCTATAGAATATAATGGAGATATCTAGAAAAAAGGAGCGCAGGGGCGGGGCTGCTGGGGCGGGCTGCCGGAGCGGCGCTTTGGCGTACTCTGGCCCCAAACGACCCCTGAGAATCAGAAAGAAGTTCCAGATGGAAACCCTTAAATCCATAGTCTCATCTATTCAGAAGAGGAACTTTCTGGCATCAGTAGAGCCAGTTTGGTGTAGTGGTTAAGTGTGCAGACTCTAATCTGGGAGAACCGGGTTTGATTCCCCACTCCTCCACTTTCAGGTGCTGGATGACCTTGGGCAAGCCATAGTTCTGTCAGAGCTGTCATTGAAAGATCAGTTCTCTCAGAGCTCTCTCTCAGCCCCACGTACCTCAGAGGATGTCTGTTGTGGGGAGGGAAAGGGAAAGTAGTTTATAAGCCGCTTTATGACTCCAAGTGAAGGGTGGGGTATAAATCCAATCTCTTCTTTTTTTCTTCTTCATCTGGTGACACAGCTTAGAACCCAGGGTGTCTCCATCTTCCCATATCTCGATGACATCCTAATCAGGTCTCCCTCTTATCAACATGAGATGGTGGATGTACAGTAGACCATCTCTTGCTTGCAAATTCATGAATTCATCATCAACAGGGAGAAATTTGCTCATCTCCAACTCAGAGGCTCCTTATCCTGGGAGTCACGATACACATAGCTCTAGACAAAGTTTTCCTATCCCAGGAAAGACAGGAGAAGATTCTGGCTTTGATTCAGGAAGTCATCCGGAGGCCCCAAGAGGAGGTAATGACCCAAGTGAGGCTCCAGGGGATGCTGGTGTCTTGTTGTTCCCTGTGCCCGGTTTCACACTCACCTACTTCAAAGGGTCCTCCTACTCTGCCAGGGAATAATAGCCAACAGTCAGTTCCAGTTTGTCGAGCACCCCAGATCTGTGATTCGGGAGCTTCAATGGTGGATAAAGATTCCCAAGCTTCTGGAAGGACTCCACTCTATGAACCAAAGAGACAAATGATGACCTCCGATGCCAGTTTCAGTGGTTGAAGGTCCCACTGCCAAGGGAGGATGGCACAAGGAACCTGGTCTCAGGAAGAGTTTGCTTGCAGGGCAGTAAGGTTGGCTTTACTATCCTTCAAGAGTCTACTAGCTGGGCAGGATGTTCTTCTCCACATGGACAATATAGCTGCAAAGTCATACATCAGCTGTCAGGAGGGCACCAAATCATAGAATCATAAAGTTGGAAGGGACCTCCAGGGTCATCTAGTCCAACCCCTGCACAATGCAGGAATCCTCAAGGCTGTCCACGTGGCAGGAAAGGACAATGCCCTAGTGGACTGACTCAGTCAGAGGTCACTCAACCAATCAGAATGAATGCTGAACATAGAAACTTCCAGCAGATCTACCTCAAATTTGGCAAAGTGGAGGTGGACTTCTTCACCACAGAACACAACCACCATGTTCCTCACTTTGTCTCAAGGGCAAGGAGCCCACAAGCCATCAGGGTAGACACCCTAAGCTGCAACTAGCTGGAACAACTGCCTCTAGAAAAGGTACTGCTAATAGGGTATACAATAACACATGGCAGTTTTTTCAGACATGGTGCTCCAATCAAAGGTTAGAGCCTTTTCCCGCCATAGTGGGAGATAACCTTTCCTTCTTACAAAAAGGTTTTGAAAAGGTCTTAGCACTAGCACCCTGAAAAGACTGGTGACAGCCATTTCTGCAATTAGGGAAACTAAGAAGGGGTGGAGTTTCTCTCATCACCCTCATGTTGGGAGGTTTCTCAGGGTCACATCTCTAAATAATACCCTCTCAGACTAAAGCGTCAGGATTCTTCAAGATTCTGGGCACACTGCTTTTCTGTGTCCCAGACGTAGAGACTGCCCCACCCTGGACCACTGGAGAATGGAAGGTTTGTCTCACTTGCTGTGAATCTTCCTTCTTGGTGGTCCCTCGGTGGGGCAGTCTCTTCCCACCCAAGCGTACAATTTCCTTTCTCGGTTGGCTCTTGGACTGAAACAAGTATGCTGGTTTGACCCAGGGCTTCTCCTCTGTCTCCTTCTGGATCCTCCTGTCCCTGGTGAGCCCACTGGGAGTTGTTCTGCATTCTGGTTTTTTTCCCCACATGATTTTGCTGTTTGTTTTGACCGTTAGTCAGACGGTTTATTTGGTTTTGTTACTGTTTGGAGAGGGAGTTCTGCTGCTTCAGGACCAGACAGGAGCCTGGGAGAGAGGCCCCTCCCCTCCAGGAATCACATAAAATTAAGTGACCCTGCCTGCCTCCAGGGAGGAGCTTCTTCTCAGACATACAGACTGTCGCATGCCAGGACCACTGAGAAGGAAGATTCACGGTAAGTGAGAGAACTCTTCCATTTTTTCACAACTGGATTTTCCTGTGTGGACAAGACAGTCCAGTTGCAATGGATCGCTATGGTACAATGATAGCACAGTACCCCAAAGATGTATGGGTGCAGGATTAGGTACTTACAAGTGGGGGACCCACAAGACTCACTGGGAAGATCCTATCCCCCCCTGCCTGCTAGACTGACCACCCTGTGGCCAGCGGGCCTGCAGTGCCTCTGCCTCTACCTGCTTGGCTCATCTTATTTATTTATTTTTTATTTGCTTGTTTGTTTGCTCAATTTGGCTGCTGTGGCATTGTGGGAGGCCTAGCAGCTATTACCTCAACCACATTATTTATTTATTTATTAAAAAAAATTATATCCCACCTTTCCTCTTGTGTCAAGGTGGCTTACAATAATAGTTAAAACATTCCCAGCTAAAAACAAAGATAAACTAGCAAGCCCCAAATCCCTCATACCCTCCCCTTCCTTAAAAGATGCCTGCCATTTAACCCCCCTCTAATGCCCTTGCAAGCAGGCAGACCCTGCAGTGCCCCGCTCACCTCTTCAGAGAGCCCATTCCACAGAGCAGGAGCCATGATATATATAAAAAAGGCCTGGGCTCTGGTTGATGCCAGACGGGCCACTGTAAGTGGTGGGATAGCCAGCAGATGGGATAGCCATTGGTGGGATAGCAGTAGACCTACTTCTAGTGCCGACTCCTCTGCTACATGGTTTATGTGTCATTGTCAGTTCCTGCCCCTCACCTGCCCAGCAGCTCGCACAGTTGGGGGCTGGTTCCTGCCCTCCCTGTCCTTCCCTCCTTGTCCACATGATGGCAGGAGCTGCTCTTCTCTTCTCCAAAATGACAGGCAAGAACTCATGACATGGCATTGTAAGATCTTAGCTTTTTTCTACAACATGAGGTTTAAAACATTTTTAAAAAAATTCTGCAGATCTGGGGGGCTCCCCTTGGTGCGTAAAAAAGTGTCTCCTCCCCATTCATTGGGTTTTTAAGTCTGTATTGGGACCAGATTCAGAACTGACTATATGTCATAATATTGCACATTCTTCCCTTTGAACAGCAGTGTGAAGTTCAGGGGGCAATGTTATCTGGGTTTGGTTTCTTTTGAGTGAGGGAAAAGCACTGGAGACATACTTTTCTAATTTTTGCTTTATTTACATATATACCAGTAGAACATGTGTGTATGCTAAGTGCTGTTCAGTCACTTTCAACCCATGGCGACCCTATGAATTAATGTTCTCTAAAACATCATACTGTTAACAGTCTTGCTCAGGTCTTGCAAACTGAGGATGGGGAGAGAAAAAGCAGAACTCATGCAGGGCAATAGATCTCCTACCCTGAGAGAGAGATGCTCTTCATCCTTTACTTTTCATCTAACTCACAGCTCTCCGTATCATTTCCAAACTGCTGTTTCTTCACACATAGTGGCTGCATTGAGGCATCTTGACAAACAGAGGTTGGTCCACAGTGGGCAAGAACATAACTTGTTGCTGTGTTCAGCCACTGCTCTTGTTCCTGTCCCTTTCCTTCCTTCTTCACTTCCTTCTACTGGGTGACCTTGGGCCAGTCACAGTACTCTCAGAACTCTCCCAGCCCCACCTACCTCAGAAGGTGCCTGTTGTGGGGAGAGGAAGGGAAGGTGATTGTAAGCCACTCTAAGACTCCTCAGGGTAGAGAAAAGCGGGATATAAAAACAACTCTTCTTTTTCTTCCAACACTTATTGATTTGAGAAGACATTTGCCAATCTCCAATTTGCCACAGACTTGGGAGAAGAAAACAAACTCCAGTTTGCCTAAGCATCTGTATTTAGATGTCACAGGAGACAGTAGCTTGAATGAAGCCTTCCCTAATTAGGAAATTTTAAATTTTACTCTGCACACAAGGAGGAGGGAGGAGAGCTTATAGGCATGTCAAGAAATTATGTTCATGCTTGTCATGGACAAACCTTTGTTTGAGGGGGTGGTCATCTTCACTAAACTCTAAACCCAAGCAAACAATCAAAGAAAAAAACAGAGATTCCCTGCCTAGCAGGAAACAAACCCCTAACCATTTGCTTTGATTGATAAAATATTTGCTGACCATTCTGGGCTATTAACCAAACAAATGAATAGTCATTCAGCAGCTGGAGACAATAATTATGTAGGTACTTAACGTTTCTCAGTGAATACTCCTGTTTTGTGGTTGCAATATTGGCATAAGCTTCTGTTTGTTCATGGCCCTGCTGCTGCTGTGCTTCACATTGCCATTTCCACATCTTGACACCTCATACCAGCCTGTACCATGAAAAGACATGAAGCAGGTATTCCAAGCAGCACCATGAGAGCCAGTGTGGTGCAGTGGTTTGCCCATGAAAGGCATGAACATAATTTATTTACATGCCTATTAACTCTCCTTCCTCCTCCTTGTGTGCAGAGTGGGCTCTTGCCTGCCACCAGCCAGTTGGCCAGTGGGGGGAATCCCACCCCCAACTGACCTTCCTGGGCGACTTCCAGTAAAACCGGAAGTGCAGGCACCGATGTGATGATGTCACCCAGAAGTGACATCATCACTTCAGGACCATCAGGGGGGTGACACTTTGGTTTGTGGGCAAAACCCTATGGTTGGAAGCCAAATTTACCGTAAAGTTTTGCCAAAAAACCCCAGAGCATCGACCCCCGACGTCTCCGACATGGTGACCTCACTTCCAGGTGATATATTGTGTCAGGGCCTGCCCTTCTGGTTTAACATTCTCTCCGCTTAGCTTCCCTCACAGGGTGGCTGTTAGGATAAAATGGAGGCGACGAGAGTGATGTCAGAAGCTGCTTTGGTTTGCCACTGAAGAGAAAAGCAGGGTGTAAATATCTAAAATAAATAAACAGCAGATATCATAGCAATTACTATTTGTTCATTTTTAAACCATTTTAATGCCGCCTCTCAGCAAGTATATTCAAGGCAGCATTTCTCATTTTCTATCTTCATTTTCATTTGCTTTTAAAAAAATTTTTTTTTTTACATAATTTGGCAACGTTATAGCCTTTCTGCCCAAAGTCACCCCAAGGCAGTTCGTAATAAACACAGAAACAGATCACGCAATGTTTTAAACAAATACAATAAAATAATAAAATACTGGCAGAGTTACACTGTTGTAAAATCATGGAAATCAATGGGTTTAGCAGGGTGTAGCTCTGCTTAGGATCTCAGTGTAAAATGTGAAAAACAAGGGACCATAAACCAGCAGCTAGTCATAATAGTCAAAAGAGCCATAGCAACCATTCAGTTTAAAAGTAAACATGTAGGAGAAACTATCTATATATAAAAACATTTTTAGTCTGGTTGAAGGAGGGGGAGAGTCATTTTCATCTTATGTGCTAAAATGCCTCAATTTAGCACTTTCCCCATTTGTGCAGAATTTATGTGGTGGCAGTCAGGGTTACAGAGAGCCTTAGAGAAAGATTCCAGTTGGGCTTGGTTTACATTCGTCAGCCCACACACAAGATGTTTGTTAAGAGCAGTGTATCATGACTATCCCATTGCAGCACCTTGCGAAGACCAGGTGGGTGTAGGTGTATGAAATCCTTGGGGGTCCAGAGAGGGCATCAGCAGCAGCCAGGTGATGTTAGTGTTGGAGAGATGCCGCTATAGTCTCTTGAGTGTCCAAGGATTTCACCAACAGGGCCGGAGAAAGATGTCCTGTCCCTTTAACAAAGGCTTAATATGTGGAAATGAGCAGCTGAAGTTCTTCAAGGCATGGAGGTAAATAACATCACCAGGTAAATAACATCCAGTGTGGAGTTGTGGTTAGAGTGTCGGACTAGGATCTGGGAGATCCTGGTTTGAATTCCTGCTCTGCCTTGCTGGGTGATCTGGGGCCAATCACACACCCACAGCCTAACCTACCTCAAAGGGCTGTTGTGAGGAGAAAGATGAAAGTTGCTTTGAGTCCCATTGGAGGAAAGATGTGCTATAAAGGAAGGAAGTAACAAGAACAAGAGCAACATCATTATTAGAGAAGAAGAAGAGAAGAGATTGGATTTATAATTATAATAATAATACTTTCGATTTATTGATTGCTTTTTCCCACACACCTGTGGGTTCAGAGTGATTTACAGTTACTCATGACATTTGGACTAACAATATTCATGGGGGATAGGGAAGACAACATACAGTATTTTTAATTACACACACATTGTAGCTGCCGGAGGATTCATCTGCGCCCTGCCCTTCACTACCCGAAGGAGCCTCAGAGCAGTTTACAAACTCTTTTCCCTTCCCCTCTCCACAACAGACACCCTGTGACGTAGGTGGGGCTGAGAGAGCTCTCTCCAGATCTGTCCTTGAGAGAGCAGCTCTGACAGAACTATGGCTTGCCCAAGGTAACACCAGCAGCTGCAAGTGGAGGAGTGGGGAATCAAACCCGGTTCTCTCAGATTAGAGTCCGCACACTTAACCGCTACACCAACCTGGCTCTATTAATGTTGTTGTTGTTGATAAACCAGGTGGCAGAGTTACGCTGTTCTAAATTCATGGAAGTCAATGAGTTGAATTAGTAATGGGATCATTATTGATAACAACAACAATAGTCCCGTTTTGCATCTACTAAATGGACAGGAGGTGTTTTTCCCAGGCAGTTGTTAGCCCTGTGGGTACAATGTCATATCTGATAGGATTGTATGGGTGTTTAGACCTTTGCACCTTCCTTACTTGCTCTGCATAGCTGAGCTGAAAGTCGCAAAATGATAGAGATTACACGAGCAGAAACGAATGCCGCTTTGGTCAACTTCAAAGGACCCACAGCTCATATGCTTAGCTCATGGGAGTAATCTTTATGCTCACGCCAAAATAGTTGCACCTTTCAAGAATTTATGTTCTCTGTGGTTTGGGGGTAAGATTTGTCTCTTCCATTACCTGCACATATGGCTTCCATTTTCAAGGAAGTCTTATAATCAAATTTTCAAGAGTGATTGATGCTCTGACCTTCAAATTGCTTTCTTGGTAAAGGTCTATTTATTTCCAGCTTGTTGCAGGAGGGTATTTGCTTTCGACAGCTCCCGATTCCTGAAATTCCTAAGGCCTGAGCCTGGAATCCTAAACTGTCCTTTTGAGGTGAACTACCTTACATTAACTCCAGTGGGATTTAACAGTAAACAGGCTTAGAATTCGGCTATGGAACTCTTGGTGGTACCTGGGGGGTTGGGGGAGAGCAATGATCACAGAATGGATTCATCCACTTCTTGTTCTCCTTTCCTCTGGCCATTTTGGAGTAAGCAACTTGAGCATTTGCATCTTAAATGCTCGTTCTGATGTGGTTATTTGATCCACAGGATATCTGACTGAATACACATAGGAATAGTTTGCTCTAATGGATCATTGATGTAATTTGGCAGTGACTCAGAAAAACATGCAGTTCCCCCCCCCCTTAACTTCACCAAACTGCTTTTGGAGGTCAGAAGGCGAGGGGGTTGAAAAAAATCCTGCCCTTCCTTGAAGAAGCTAAGGATAGCATGCCTGTTTCTCCCCGCTCCCAATTTGTCCTCACAACAATCCCATTTGGTAGGCTAGGCACAAATGAGCAGCCCAAGATCACCCAAAGAGCATCATAGCTGAGAAGGGATTTGAACATGGGCCTCCCAGGTCCTGATCCAATATTAGAAAGCACCATAACACAGTACTTCAAAAGAAATAAAGGAGAGGGAGAATAAAATTCTTGGTTTTTGCCTGTGAACCTAAATACCCTAATTAGATTGTGGCTGTTGCTCGTAGGCTGCACATGCTCTGCAGCTTCTATCTACTTTTGCTAGCGCAAGGCAGTTGCTACACTGGGAGTTGCACCCGTCCTGTTTTGTTCTTTGCTAATAGACCGAGAGAAAAATCACCTTTTTTTTTGCTGTTGTCTTTCAGCCGCCATTGTCATCCAGAAGTGGTGGTGTCAGATGAGCCCTTGTCTGGAAGGAGAGGAATGTAAAGTGCTTCCTGATTCCTCAGGGTGGTCCTGCAGCAGTGGGAATAAAGTCAAAACTACCAAGGCAAGTCTTTGTTCCGTATACAAAAAGGGCTACTTTTGAAGGGGCTTATGTCATTTTGTCGCTGTTCATGTTTTTATGTTGGACTGCGTGGGTTAGTCTTTCCTAAGATCCCTGATTTTTGGTGTTTCGGAAAGACTCTGATTGGACTTAATGTTTACCCTTTTTGTCCATGGTCTCCACAGACGCTGAGGAAGTAGAGAGGAGCATTCTCTTTTTAGTCCTTGGGATCTTCTCCTTCAAGATCTGCCAAATGTTATGAATGATGGTGTGGAGAAAAAGCCTTGGACTAAAGATAGAACAAATTGTACTTGGGACAGACCTGGAAGAGCCTGCTCTTTCATATTTTGCAGTGTGCACTCCACCCTTGTTGAACCTTTACTAGTAAAGAGAAGGATACCTAGCACAAGGGGTGGAGAAGAAGCATCTTTAATGTACTGTGTTTTAGTTTGATCCATAGGCGATAAAGACAACCATTGAAGTAGAAAGAAGAAAGTAAAGTGATATACTCAAGGAACACTGTTGGAGAAAATTTCACTCAGGCTTGCAATTTACCCGCTTTGGTGGAGGATCCCCTGCCCACAACAGGCACTTTCCTGCTGTCGCTCAGCTGGACAATGGGGGGAAGATGTCAGGAGACCAGGGGAGGGGATGTCAACAGTATCTACAATGTGCTGACATCACTCCCTGTGTGCCCAGAAGTGATGTCAAGGCATGGCTGGGGATGCTCTGGCATTTGGGCAAGACTCTATGGCTAGAGTTTTGCCTAAATGCCAGAGCACCCCCGGTGTCCCCCACAACACACTGACATCATTTCTGTATACAAAGGGAATCATGTTGGTGCATCACCAGGGACATCATTACATTGCAAACAAGGGCCTCTACTATGTGTAAGTCCCCCTGCCCTCTATGTGTAGGTCCCCCTAGGACCATCATACCTTAAGGACTGCCTCTCCCATTATGAACCCCCCACAGTGTTTGCGTTCTGCTTCATTCAGACTTCTGATGGTGCCTAGTCCTCAGGTACTTTGTTCAACTTTGACCAGAATGAGAGCTTTTTCAATCGTGGCCCTAGCCTGGTAGAATGCTCTGTCTGAAGAGACTCGTGCCTTGCAGGACCTGTCTAGGTTCTGTGGGGCCTGCAGGGGTCATTTCCTGCAGGAGCGCACAGGAGTGGAGCTCCGGCAGTAAACAGCCCAGGGGGCGGGCACATGCAACAAGCCCTGCCCCCTGCTCCCAGCAGCCCTCAGTCAGAACAAGAAGCAGCCAGGTAAATTGCAGAGCCCCACCCCCACCCCCTGTTTCAAAACAGTCCAGTGGCACCTTTAAGACCCAGTTGTATTCAGGTACAAGCTCTTCCTCCTCTGCGAGGACATATTGGCACATTATCCCCCCCCCCCCAATACCTACAAATCCAAACACGCCCACGATGAGCGGTGGGTGTTGCCTTCTGACACATTACTGGTGATGTCAGGGGGTGTGGCATATGCAAATAAGTTATGCTAATGAGTTATGCTACTGAGCGCCTGCACCTCTTTTTCTACAAAATAACCCCTGGGGGCCTGTAAGATGGAATTATTCCTCCAGGCATTCCACTGAGGCAATCTTACTGGGCCTACTATCAGCTTCTCTGATCGTCATGCCAGGGTGCCAGTGTATTAAATTGTTTCATAGAATATTTGTATTTTATCTGTGTTTTGTATCTGTGTTGTTACCCACCCTGAGCTCTGATTGCCAGAGAAGGGGCAGGATAAAAATGGAAATAAATTTTAAAAATTCCAGCTCCTGTCTGGCAACCCAAATTCCACTTTTGTTGTCCTCCTGGTAGCCCCAGCCATTGAGAAACTACCTTGTTGCCATCTGTGTAGTTTCCCCTTGGCTTCTGTTTTGGGGTGGACTGCATATAGTTTCCTTACTCTGAACCTTTAGGAAAGACTGTCAGCAAGCTGCCATTCTGTTTTCTGTGACCTCTGTGTACATATCTTTACCCTGTTGCACCCGGTTTGTTTCTACTATGGTAAACTCTGGTACCTTATCGAATGGGTTGATTTCGGTCCCCAGCACCGCGAATGGGTGGAAGAAGGGGATATTCGGGCCCCTTACCTGATCCGTAGTTTCCACAAGAGGTTCCCGGACAAACCGGGAGGTCTCCCGCCCAGCCCGGGAGATCTCCCGCCCGACCCGGGAGGTGTGTTGTAAGTGTATTTTAAGGGGGGCAGTATGTCAGCAAGCTGCCATTCTGTTTTCTGTGACCTCTGTGTACATATCCTTTCCCTGTTGCACCCGGCTTGTTTTCTATCATCCTGCTCCTGCGTTGGAATGCACAAGATAACTGCTGGAGGTTGTGTGGGGGAGAAGATGCTGTAATGCTTGCCTATTGCTTTTCTCATGAGAACTGCACCTGTGTTTTGTCTGATGTTCTGCCTGGTTCCCATGGACTGGGCGCGCAACCGTTTCATTAGCCCGCCAGCGGGAATATTATTCATTGGATATGTATCTGTTTGAATTTCCTTTATTATGCTCGCCCTACCTGTGTATCCCCAGTTCTAACAAAGAACGTGTTTGAGTATGTCTTCAACGCTTTGAAATAAATTTTGCTTTTCTTGAAAACGTGGATTTATTCTCGATGCTTGGGGATCCAACATATTGTTAGAACTCTCTTTCTCCTATCGTTCCGAATCTGGCAAGATCATGAGCGGAACTGAGGGAAACCTACTTAACACGGAGGGGGACTCAGGATCGGTCCCACATACCTCCGCTCCTTTGGTGTTCACGACTGCAGCCTCGGTGGAGGGTGCCGTGGGGGGAACGATTCCCCGCCTGCCTGCACATCTGTCTTGGCCGCCTCCGACCCCTTCGCACTGGGGTCCGCGGAAGACTCAACAGCAGGATGACTGGACTATGTACAACACTCAGGGCACCCGAGAGGTGTACTCCCGTCGGGGGAGCGGATTACGTGAGAGTCTGTTTGACAAGGGATTGTTCCCGGAGCCGGGGACTACCTCGGAGAAGGGGAGTTCCAAGCAAGACCTCGAGGAGTGGATGTTCGAGCCATCGGGGCCGCGAGGCCACGCAGAGGATGAGGAGGGCACCGGAGCCTTCCAAACGGAAGAGGACTATGACCCACCCCCGGACTATCGACCTCGGGACCCCATCCCGGAGGAAACCACCGGGGAACGACTGGCAGAACTGGAATACTCGGTGAGGGACTTGTTGAGGACATTCCAGGATGTAATGGAAGCTCTGCCGGGAATGATGGACGTTAGAATGGCTAATTTCCTTGACGCACACGCCGCGCAGCAACAAGTTGTCCCTGCACCGGGAGTTCCCGCACCGCAGGTGCCTGCTCAGCCGCCGACGGGACCTCCGCTGCAAGTACCGGGAGTTCCCGCGCCGCAGGTGCCTGTCCAGCCGCCGGCGGGACCGCCTCAGCAAGGGCCTGTGCAACAGCCGATGCCGGGGGGTCCGCCGGTGCCGGGTCTGCCGCCACCGATGAGGCCAATGCCAGCGGGGCCACCGGTTGGTCCGGGTCTCCCTCTCAGGGGAGTTCCGGGTCAGCTGGGACCGTTGGTACGGCCTCCATGGCCCAGACCCAAAGATCTACTGGAGGCTACCTTTGACGGCAACCCAGATGAACTCGCTTTCTTCACGGTGAGAGTGCATAAATTCGTAGAAGAGAGCCGACACCTGTTCCGAAATGAAGCTGGTCTTATTGATGTCATCTCGGCAAGACTAAAAGGAGACGCCGCCACATGGTATGTTGGACTGCACAATGACCGCGGTCCGGAACTTTTGAATTTGCGAGCATTCATGTGGGCGCTGCGGGCGAGGTTTGAAGATGTCAACGCGAGCCAAAGAGCTAAAGCGTTTCTCCGCACCTACCGCCAGAATAAGAAGTCGGTTCGCGAGTACACACTGGAATTCCACAAGCAGGCAGCAAAGCTCCGAGACTACCCTGATCATATATTGGCTGAGATGTATCGATTGGGACTCAACGCAGACATCCGAGAAACGGTTCTGAAGACTGTCAATCCTGTCTCCCTGATGGCCTGGACCCAGGAAGCTGAAAATGCAGAGGATCGGCTCACCACCATCAAACTCGACTTGGCTGCTACGACCAACAGACCCGCCGCTGCCAGTGCCTCCAGACCCAAGACTCAACGCCTGTCGGAATCGGCACGAGAACTACGTATGAAGATGGGGCTCTGTCTCAAGTGCGGGGAGAAGGGGCATTTCGCTGTGGATTGTGGCAGCCGTCAGGTAAAAGACAAGCCGCCTACTCCAAGCCCGAAGACACCGCTGACGGGGAAGAAGGGGATGGCTAAACCGCGTTTCTCCAAAGCTCTGCAGGCGGCCCAAGGCCTGGAGGGAATCGAACCGTCTGCTGCCGAGTCAGAAGAGGAGGTGGTGGCTGAAACGGCGGAAAACGACAACGGCCTGTTGTGAGAGGCGCAAAACGACACGGCCATTCTAGCTCTGCGCCCAAGGTGGTGAGAGAAACCCCTTCCCTGTTTTTCGTGACTGTCTCGTTAATGAATCCGCTCCTGGGGACCCACGTTAGGGTGAGAGCGTTGATTGATTCTGGGTGTGGGAGGGATCTCATCAGCCCTAGAGTGTTATTGGCACTGGAAGCGGGGATAGTCCCCTTGAAGTCTCCCATCATTTTTACCCAAATGGATGGGGCACCCATGGAACCTTGTACACACGAGACTATGGCTTTGCGGTTGGGGGCTGGCGATCATTGGGAATCCAGATCCTTCATTGTTACCCCTAAATCGCAGTTTGACTTAGTACTGGGGAGTCCCTGGTTGTTTACCCATGACCCTTACATCTTGTGGGAAGAAGGGGTTGTCAAATTTGTGTCGGCTAAATGTGTAGATCACTGCTGGTTGGACTCGTGGGGGGACCAGCCGACCGCACAGTTCCCCTGCGGCGCTTTGCAGCCGGAAGAGTTAGCTTCTTTGCCTCGAGAGTATAGAGACTTGGCGAAAGTGTTTGGCGAAGATGAAGCTAACGAATTGCCCCCCCATCGCTCTACTGACTGTGCTATTGAACTTTTGCCTGACTGTAAATTACCTAAAGGTAAAATCTATGCGATGGGGCCGGCTGAGAAAGTTGAACTGCGGAACTTTATTGATAAAAACTTAGCCCGAGGTTTCATTCGCCCGGCTTCCTCCCCTTTCGCCGCGCCTGTACTTTTCCGAAAGAAGAAAGACGGGGGGCTTAGATTGTGCACTGATTATAGGGGTCTGAACGCTGTTTCTTTGTCCAATGCCTACCCCCTCCCGCTAATCAAGGACTTGGTAGCTGAGGCCACCAAGGGCAAAATCTTCTCGAAACTTGACCTCCGAGATGCATATTTCCGTGTGCGCATTCGGGAGGGGGATGAAAGTAAGACTGCATTTAATACCCCTTTGGGGCAGTTTGAGTACCTCGTTATGCCCTTCGGGCTTCAAGGGGCTCCGGGGGTCTTCATGAACCTAATCAATGAGGTCCTACATGAGTTCTTGTTCAAAGGAGTGGTCCTTTACCTTGATGACGTGTTGCTGTACTCTCAGGACCTCCCGTCGCATATTAAATTGGTGCGCCAGGTCCTTAAGCGACTTTATGAACACCACCTGTTTGCAAAGCTGTCAAAATGTGAATTCCACAAGACATGCATTGACTTTTTGGGTTATCGCATCTCTGGGGGGAAGGTGGAAATGGACCCTGCTAAAATACAGGCTGTACTTGACTGGGAACCCCCCAGGACCCGCAAACAATTGCAAATGTTCCTCGGATTCGCCAATTTTTATAGAAATTTCATCCAGAATTTCGCTCAAATTGCCCTTCCTCTGACTGATTTGCTAAAGACCAAGGGGAAGGGGTTTGATGCTACGAAACCAGGCGCCCCGCTTAAATGGTCCCCTGCTTGCGCAGAGGCTTTTGAGAAACTTAAACTGATGTTCACCTCTGAGCCAGTGCTGGCGCGCCCTGATGAAACTAAAAAATTCATTGTCCAAACTGATGCCTCGGATGTGGCAATGGGGGCCGCTATTTTGCAAGAAGGGGAAGATGGTCGTTTACACCCCCTCGCATTTGTGTCTAAAAAGTTTTCTGACGCTGAACGAAACTGGGGGATTTGGGAGAAGGAGGCATCAGCGATCCGGCTGGCTCTCTCCACTTGGAGGCAGTGGTTGGAGGGGGCGCAACTGCCATTTGAAGTCTGGACTGACCATAAAAATCTGGAAATGCTGAAATCCCCCCGTTCTCTCAACGCTAAACAACTTCGTTGGGCGGACTTCTTTGCTAAGTTTCGATTCACTCTTCGTCATTTCCCTGGGACGGCTAATTCCCTGGCTGACGCGCTCTCACGCCTCCCACAACATGACAGTCAGCGTGAAATCATCATGGACTCTGTTTTTTCCCCCTCCCACCTGGGGGGGGCTGTGGTCACCCGTGCGCAAGCGCGCTCGATTCCGCGCTCTGATGAAACTTCGCCTTCCCTTTTCCCTGGGGGGGGGGGGGCTGGGTCCAGAAATATATGTCTGCTTTTACTGCTGATGATGATGCCTCCCTGAAAGCGTTGCCAGATTGTGTCCGTAGCCCTGAAGGTCTGATTTATTCTGGAGACAAACTGTATGTGCCTATTTCAATGAGGAGGGAGGTGATGGAGTCTGCTCACGGTTCGAAACTGGCAGGGCATTGGAGTTTTGTTAAATCTCTGCAACTCATCCGCAGACAGTTCTGGTGGCCACAGATGCGCAAAGACCTCTTGACTTTTGTTCGGTCCTGCCAAACCTGTGCCTTGACTAAACCCAGAGTGGGCAAGCCTCCTGGTCTTCTGCAGCCACTCCCTACCCCATCGAGACCGTGGGAAGTGGTGTCCATGGACTTTATTACTGACCTCCCTGCGAGCAAAGGGAACACTGTTATTTGGGTGGTTGTTGATTTATTTTCTAAGCAAGCTCATTTTGTGCCTTTTCCTTCCTTGCCTACAGCTCAGAGGTTGGCGAAATCGTTTATGTCTCACGTGGTGAAAATTCATCAATTACCTGCTAAATTAATTTCTGACAGGGGGACCCAATTTGTTTCTAAGTTTTGGAGGGAACTTCTTTCCATTTTAGGGGTGGAACAAGGGCTCAGCAGCGCGTATCATCCTGAGACTGACGGACAAACAGAACGAGTTAATCAGACCCTGGAGCAATATCTTCGTTGTTTTACTAATTATCAACAGAATGATTGGTGTGAATTGTTGCCTCTTGCTGAATATTGTTATAACAATACTGTCCATAGCTCCACGGGCATGTCTCCTTATAAAGCTGTCTCTGGTTACGACAGCCCCCCCTCCCTTTCCTGGAGGGGATGGGCCAACGTCCTGTGGGGGATGCTGATACATGGTGTATGTCCTTGCAAAATGCATGGCCTCTGCTATGCCAAACGCTTGACGCAGCCAAGGCTGCTTACAAGACCCAGGCAGACAAGGGTAGGGTGGTGGGGTTTGATCTGAAACCTGGGGATCTTGTGTATGTCTCGACCAAGAACATTAAGATGCTGCGACCTAGCAGGAAATTGGGGTGGAAGTTCATTGGTCCATTCAAAGTGCGTAAAGTCATAAATGATGTGGCGGTTGATGTTGTTTTGCCTAAGAATTTACGTGCTCTGCATTCTGTTTTTCACATGAGCCTGTTGAAGAAGGATCCTGGCCCGTCTCCCTGGAGACCAGCAGTTACTCCTCCTCCACCTGTCATTTTGGAAGGGGATGAACATTTTGAGATCGCTGATATCCTTGATTGTAAATTGAAACGTGGTAAACTCTGGTACCTTATCGAATGGGTTGATTTCGGTCCCCAGCACCGCGAATGGGTGGAAGAAGGGGATATTCGGGCCCCTTACCTGATCCGTAGTTTCCACAAGAGGTTCCCGGACAAACCGGGAGGTCTCCCGCCCAGCCCGGGAGATCTCCCGCCCGACCCGGGAGGTGTGTTGTAAGTGTATTTTAAGGGGGGCAGTATGTCAGCAAGCTGCCATTCTGTTTTCTGTGACCTCTGTGTACATATCCTTTCCCTGTTGCACCCGGCTTGTTTTCTATCATCCTGCTCCTGCGTTGGAATGCACAAGATAACTGCTGGAGGTTGTGTGGGGGAGAAGATGCTGTAATGCTTGCCTATTGCTTTTCTCATGAGTACTGCACCTGTGTTTTGTCTGATGTTCTGCCTGGTTCCCATGGACTGGGCGCGCAACCGTTTCATTAGCCCGCCAGCGGGAATGCTATTCATTGGATCTGTATCTGTTTGAATTTCCTTTATTATGCTCGCCCTACCTGTGTATCCCCAGTTCTAACAAAGAACGTGTTTGAGTATGTCTTCAACGCTTTGAAATAAATTTTGCTTTTCTTGAAAACGTGGATTTATTCTCGATGCTTGGGGATCCAACAAAGACGGGGCATACATATTTTAATAACTGAATGAATACACATTTTTGTTGTCTGTTATTGTCAACATGGTTGGTGAACCTTTTTTTGTGATGGGTCCTAAACTGCACATTTATGGACATTCCACAGTCTTCCTAATGTGAAATGTTAGGCAGAGTTGAAGTAGTGGAATTTGAAAAAATCTTGATATGTGGATATATGAGGTCCAAGATCCAAGTACACTTTGGAGAAGCAAGGCCCAGCAGCTGATTTCAGTCATTTTTCTGTGTTGGCTCACTGAATGTATGAGGGGATCTGATGAAGTGTGGTTTCACTCATGAAAGTTTAACCCGGGGAAAATGCTGTTGGTCTTTAAGGAGCTCCTGGAGTTGTATATTGTTCTGAATGTATGGGGATGAACAAGTGCAGCATTAGCCCGATGAGTAGAAGAGAAATGCTGTTTCCCTGAAACCCCCTCCTTTATTTTATTTTTTTGCTTTACATTACTTAGAGTAATGCCTTTGACATTGATTTTACCACTGTCAGAGATGGTACAGAGATTAATGTAAAGGTCAGACTTTGCAGATCTGCTTGTCAGCATATGCTTGTTTTAAACTTAAGAAAAATTCAGCATAAAATGTGACAGACCAGTCTTTGTGCCCCTGAAGCTTTCTTTTGCGAAGTCATGAAGTAAAGTGACAACTCTTATTTTCTTTTCCAGACAACCCCTGTAAGAGCAGAAAGAAAGAAAATATGACCACTAATAGATCAAGCACATAAAATAACCCTGTTATTTTGTGAGCATTTTAAATGCAAACAGCCCTAATCCAGTGATTCCATACTACACACAAGTTCAACTGTGCACAGAGTTCCTCTGCCCAGAACGTCTCACTTCAGTGGAAACAATCCTTGTGTGTATTTGCTTGTAGGGAGCTGCTACCTTTGTTGAATGAAACGGGACTGCCTGTACTCACAAGAGCTCTGGGTGCCCATTAGTTTAATTTAATTTAATAGGTACAGTTATATCCAACCTCTTTCTTCATGGAGCTCAAAGCAATATCCATAAAGACCCCATGATATCTTCCATATAGTACTCACCAGACCTGTTTAACTTCAGCAAGAATGTTGGGTCATGCATCCACTATGTCATGCATCTTCCAATTTGGAGTCCAGTGGCATCTTTAAGACCAAAAAAGTTTTATTCAAGGTATGAGCGTTCGTGTGCACGCACACTTTATCAAATACATTGGAATGGAAGGTAGAGTTCAAACTTAGAGACAGAGACTGAACAGCAGATTAACATGTAACATGGTGAAGATGTTTTAAGATAACATGTTAATTTGCTGTTCAGCCTCTGTCTCTAAGTTTGAACTCTACCTTCCATTCTAATGTATTTGAAAAAGTGCGCATGCACTTTTTGAATAGAACTTTGTTGGTCTTAAAGGTGCCACTGGCCTCTAAATTTGTTCTACTGCTTTAGAACATCATGGCTGACCACCAGGATGCATCTTCAAGTCACACCATACTCATCTTTCCTTTAGTTGCTTGTTTGTTTCCTGTATAGGAGAGTGCATGGGGATCTGGACTGGAGCAATAGTTGTACAACAATTAATTGGCTTGGACCACTTGGACTTGGCGATAGTAGACATGTGAAAACAGTAACTAATTCTGTCTTTGTGTACATCCACGACTAAAACAGATAAACAAATATAAGGTCAACAGTCGTGTTAGTCTGACCTGTAATCAACAGTCATATGACTTATAAGAATTGCTGTACATGTATTGTGCTCTGAAGCATTACAATATGATACACAACTTAATAGAATTTATAAAAGACATGTTGTCTAGCTTTTATGAAAATGAGAGCTTTGGCACCTCTATAATACTTCCTGAAGAAGATTCATTTTTTGAAACGTTGGTAATTAATCCGGAGACGACGTTGTACCTTGGTTTATAAATTCTATTAAGTTGTGTATCATATTGTAATGCTTCAGAGCACAATACATGTACAGCAATTCTTATAAGTCGTATGACTGTTGATTACGGGTCAGACTAACACGACTGTTGACCTTATATTTGTTTATTTGTGTACATCCAGCCATCTCTTTATCCAGCAGCAGTTCCAGTACTGGTATTATGGCAGCGACAAGAAAGTCAGCAGAACTACATGTCCTTAGATGAAAAATGAGCAGAAGCGAGCTTTTCACTGGTTCAGTATGCAGAAATGGAGGGAGCATTCCGATTCTGATTTAGGCCTTTGCACACATCTATGGTTTCAGATTAACTACTGTGCTGAATTAGCACCCAAGAGTGCCCTAAACTGGTTTTACTTCATTAAAGTAACAAGCTATTAACTCCTCTCTTCAAAGAAGAGGTCCCCAAGTGTGCAATCCACATGCCACTGAAGTCAGTGGCAAAGCTCACTTTGATCTTAATGGGTTCGCATTGCACCCAAAGGTGCAGCAAGTATCTATAATTTGATAAGGATTTTTCCATTTTCTTGTTATTTTGTGAATATATTTTTGACACACAGAGATGAGGGTGGGTTTTTTTGGGTTTTTTTGAGGATTTCCACATAATGCAGATAAACTACCATTTGTACTGCGGATACATGAGCTCTGGTCTTTCTGTGTTTGCTTACCTGCAGCTCTGTCTTCTTTAAGTTATGTTTGAGAAGTTAAATATCAATATTAGGTTGCCAGACTCCCCAAAGTACAGGCATTTCAATGGGCATGTCTTTGGGTAAAAAAATACAGCCCCCTAGTTATCAAGCAGCAATAAGATGGCTTTTAGTATTATTCAGCTTGGGAATAATTCCAGATTTAAATATCAAAAAGTTACCTGTGCTATCATTCAGAGCAAACATGCCTTGAACAGTATAAAACATTTTGCTTCTGTATATAAACATTATTAATCTGCATGATGGGCTATCACTATCATAGATGAAAGCTGTTACCCAGAATTTATTAAGTTGGTAGTGGAAACTCTGAATAATGATACCCGTAACATAAAATTCAAATGCTGTAAAAGCCAACACTCATCAATGCTTTTATGATTATAGAATGGAGAATTTCTGTAGTATATTTTGAATCAGTGGACTTGAGTCTATGGTTGTGCAGTCATATTTGCTGGGTCACAAGCCCCTAGAGAGTCACCATTATTGTTTACTGTTTAGGGAAAGGATTTTCTGCTAGTACACTTGGATAATAAATAGTAATCTATAGAACACATGAGCAGCTCCTCCTGCCTGCCTGTGCAGGTAAGATGAGCAGAGCTGCAGGATGGCCAGGTGGGTTCACTCAGCAAAGGCAGGACTCCTCTTCCTTTCACATGACTCTGTGTCAGGTGATTATGATGCCATGTTAATTTTCTGCCTCTTGCTCGCAACTCAATGGGTTCCATTCTTCTGTCTGGAGGTTAAAATTGGGTCCCACATCAGGAAAAGTTGAAAACCACTATTCTAAAGGAACGATCTGGTAGACTTCAGATAGAAACACCTGAAAAGCAAAGTGTGGGGTAACACTGAATAATAAGAAATCTGCATTAAATAATAAGAAATCTGCATTAAAAATTAAACAAACATTTGGTTACTTGTGTAGAACAGCCCTGGGGACCCATGGAATTCATCTTTGGACATGAAGACAGGGACGCAGCAAGGCCGCCGTTTTTGGAATGATTATGAAGCCAAATAAGAATCAATGGAACACAGTTTACTGTTTATATTCATGAGCATACCTAATTCGCAGAGCAGTTTTAAAAATGCATGCATACTGTGCTCAGAAACCACATTTTGCACTATAAAGTCAAGAGCACTTACATGAAACAAAAAGGGAGCTCTCAAGCCACCCCTCATTGCCTGGAGCTTCTCACTTCTTCAGCATTTGAAATGTCGCTTGTGTCTATCTGCAAAGTAGTGTTTGACTCGGCATCCGATAATCCCAGCAGCTGCTGCCGCTGCCACCACCCTCATCTTTTCTTCAGGAGCACAAAGGATGAAGGAAGAAGTGTTTATTCTGATAAGGTTTCACAGTCACCAAATAACATTGTTTTAGAACAATTTCCCTTCTGCAGTGTTGTAAATACATACCTAAATTCAGTGCTTCTTTTGTTTAAGGCACAAAAGATGCTAGTACTCACATATAAGGTTGCAGCAATTTCCACCAATTCCTGACTCCCCCCCCCACAAAAAGAGAGACCCAGAAAAAGGTGTTGGTACTCAATACCAGTTATCTCTCTGTGTGTGTTAAGTGCCATCAAGTTGCTTTCGACTTAGGGAGACCCTATGAAATAATTACCTCCAAAACATCCTATTGTTAACAGCCTTGATCAGGTCTTGCTTACTGAAGGCCACGGCTTCCTTTTGAATCAATCCATCTCATGTTGGATATTCCTCTTTTCTTCCTGCCTTCAACTTTTCCTAGGATTAATATCGTTTCCAGTGAGTCTTGTCTTCTTGTAAGGTGACCAAAGCAGGATAGCCTCAGTTGAGTCATTTTAACTTCCAGGGAGAGTTCAGGCTTGATTTCATCTAGAACCCACTTATTTGTCTTTTTAGTGGTCCACAGTATCTGTAAAACCCTCCTCCAACACGAACACCGGTGAGCACTGTCACAAAAAAGGGTTTGCCTTTACTCCTAACTCTCTCAGACCTTGGGCTCAGGGGCAGTTAACAGTATAAAAGTAAAATGCATTCATAGAAGATCAGGTTTAGAAACCCCTGATAAACACTGAAGTTTAGTACTGTTGCGCAAACACCAGCCCAATTAAAGAAGCCATCCACTGTTTCCAGAAATGCTGATGCTTCAGTAAGGAGTTTGCATAGTTTGGCCACCAAATGCATTGCCTTCATGCCCAAGCTGCTAGAGGCTTAAAAGGGCATTGTCAGTTGATCCAAGAGACTATGATAAGGCATGGGTAGAAAGTAAGTTTGCCAGCCTCCAAGTGGGGCCTGGAGATCTCCCACTTTTACAGCATCACCACACTACAGTGATCAGTACCCCTGGAGAAAATGGCCACTTTGGAGGGTGGACTCTATGTCATTATATCATACTGAGTTCCCTCCCCTCCCCAAATCCCACCTTCAGGCTCTGCCCTCCAAGATCTCCAGGTGTTTCCCAACCCGGGGCTGGCAGCCCTAGTAGAAAGGCAATTAGTACATGCAGTTTTTTGGATGTCTTCATAACCAATGACACTAGGTTGGATCACACAATCTGTCAGCAGAAGGTGCTGATGGTTGCAAATCTTTCTTGTATTTTTTTCCTCCAGCAGTCCTCTGGGAAAATTTATTCTGGGGGATCCTGTGACCTCTATCATAAACATTTCCAGAGTCGGAAAGAGCTGTGGTGGAAAGGGAAATACTGGAAAGTTCTGCAGAGTTTTATCTGAACTGTGCATTGGAACTGGCTATTGATACTGACTTGCTTCAAAACCAGCATGGTTTAGTGACTAGAGTGTCAGACTAGGACCTAGGAGTAGGGATGGGCATGAACTGAATCACGAAGCAAATTCATCATGAATTTTGCCCTGTTCGTGGTTTGTGAACAGAAGTTTGTGGAGGGTCTATCATAACAACCTTCCATGAATTTTTAAAGTTGTTCATGGTGGTTTGTGGATGGAGCAGAAAGTAGGGGCGTAAAGGGACTCTGAGTCCCTTTAAACCCCCTTAAAACCTCTTTAAACCCCTGCTTTCTGTTCCTTGTGAAAGCCACAAAAATAGCTGAGCGTCCCAAATATAAAGAACAAATAGCAAAAGGAGAGTGCTTAAGAGAGAAGATGGCCTATGAGCAACTAATTACAGGAGACTTAAAACATTTATTAGGAATAATATATAAAATGCTCTTACAGTATGAAACAGAGCAAGTGAAAGACTGTATGTTTAAATGGATGAAAAATATTTGGATGAGAGAATATTTCTATGAGCCACTGGGAAGATTTATGGACTACAGAAATTAAACTTACCAAGTCCCAAATATAATGGGAGAATTGGTTTAAAATGTTTTACATTTTAATGGGTACATTATGCCCAAAGAAACTGCAAAAACCAATAAGAGGTATAACGGGAAATGTTGGAAATGTTAAAGTACAGCTGCAACATTTTACCATATGTGGTGGACATGTAAGAAAGCAAGACAATATTGAAGAAAGATCCATGAAGAGATACAAAAGATAAGTTTGTGATGGCCCCAAAAACATGTATTAAATATTTTACCAAGTAATATTACAAGAACAAATAGTGAACTATTAAAATATATGGTAACAGTAGCAAGGGTGACATTTGCATCTAAATGGAAGGCAGAAAAATGCCCAAAATTGATGGAATGGAAGAACAAAATAAATGAGTATGCGACAATGGCAAAACTAACATTATGTAATAGATTGAGCTCAGAATTTCAAGAAAAATGGAATGTACTTTTTGACTATATAGCTGAAAATTAGGACTGAATTGTTAGAGAGTTAATAATAGGAAATACACATCTGTAATAATGAAATGTTATTTATGAAGCAATGATGAAAAGATAGAATAAAGATAAAACAGACGTGAAAATTTAGAGTATATCTAAATAAATTTTATGCAACCAAGTAAGTGCTAATTGACAACTGTAATACATAGATCAATGTAGTATTGTAGTTTATGTAGGAATTAGATATAGTAAATAAAGTAGATGACCATAAATCTATGTTCATGTCTGTGTTTATATCTATATTCATGTAAGACAATTGTCTATATTACATGTATAATTGTAGCAATATATTGTAGCTTTTGTCTGTACAATTTTTTTAAAAAAAATTAAAATAGTGGAACAGCATGGAGGCACTCCCGCCACTTAGCTATTTCAGGCTGTCTTGCACAGTCCATTTAAACTTTAAAGGGACTGCAGAAGACAGCCCAAAAACAGCTGTGCAGAAGGGAGGTGCTCCCTGCCATGCAGCTGTTTTGGGCTGTTGTGTGCAATCCCTTTAAACTTTAAAGGGACTACAGAAGAATGCCTGAAACAGCTGTGCGGTAGGGAGCACCTACACACCAAGCAGCTGTTTTTGGGTTGTCTTCTGCAGTCCCTTTAAAGGGACTGCAGAAACATGAAACAGCTGAGTGTCGGAAAACAAGCTGCTCCCTGCCGCTCAGCTGTTTTTTGGGCTTTCTGCAAATCCTGTTTAAAAGCACTGCATTCTTTTTCAACAGGTTGCAAGACCATGGACCATGAACCAGTTCAGTTTGCAACCAAGCCTCCTGTTTTATTTTGATTTGTGGTTTAGTTCATGGTTCAGCCACGAACTGAACCACATTTTCCTGGTTTATAGGAATCCCTACCTAGGAGACCCAGGAGCAGATCCCCATTCTACTATGGGCGTTCATTGGGTGATCTTTGGTTGGTTACACACAATCAGCCTAATCTATCCTCACAGGGTTGTTGTGGGGCTTAAATATACGAGAGGAGAACTATGCAGTTTCTTGCTTTGGGTCCCCACTGGGGAGAATGGGAGGATATAAATGAAGTAAAATAAATTTTAAAAATTCTTACACACCATTCTCATTATCTCTTTTTCTTTGTTTGCAGGTGACCCGGTAGCAAAGCATGAAGTGGGACAATGGAATTTGTGGCTACATTGCTGGACTGTTGCACAGAGACGTTTATTGTTTGCGAAAAGCATTGTGTTTGGATTCTCCACTTTCTGACTTAGTGCGCAAGAAGGAGCATAGTTCTGCTTGTTGACTATAGCAACACTTTGCAAATCTTGACTTTCTTACAAAGCACTGTATACATTTTTAAGACAGGACCTTTATTGCTTTGATGCTTGAACATCTATCATTGAGCAACTAAAATTCCTTCCAAAGCATATGATCTACAGACCTTTACTTCTAGCATTACAAACAAAATATTATTCAAATAACCTTGAGAAATTGGTAAGGCTAGAAAACACTAATTATTCAGATGAAGGAGCTGCCTCATCATGCAGCTATGGAAGTGATAGGAAAGACAATTGAGGTATTCTTAGAAAATCTACTTCAATATATTTTTAACTGGGATTTAGTAAGTAGGGAAGTAAATCACGATGTTTATAGCCCTTGCCCCTATTACGTTACTGACTGTGTGATTATGTTTCTTTCCATTTGTACAGTGTTGGGGAGAATAGTGAGGACATTTAATCCTGAAAGTAGATAGTTCTTAGTGTGCCAAAAAAAAGCATCAGAAAACAGCAGAATAGAAATCTGTGTTGCCTGTTTGCTTCAAGAAATCTAAAGAAAATGGAACTATTAATTAGATATTTTCATTCAAGGCTAGGAATGTACAGGTGACAGAACATAAGAGAAGCCATGCTGGATCCAGTGCAACACTCTGTGTCACCCAGTGGCCAAAACCGAGGTGTCATAAGGAGGTGCACCAGTGCTGCCAGAACTCCAGAAGCCCCACTGTTTCCCCCCAAGCACCAAGAATACAGAGCATCACTGCCCCAGACAGAGTGTTCCATCTATACCTTGTGGCTAATAGCCACTGATGGACCTCTGCTCCATATGTTTACCCAATTCCCTCTTGAAGCTGTCCATGCTTGTAGCCGCCACCACCTCTTTTTTATTATTCTTTGGGTGAAGAAGTACTTCCTTTTATCTGTTCTAAACCTACTGTTCATCAATATCATTGAGTGCCTACAAGTTCCTGTATTGTGATAAAGGGAGAAAAGTACTTCTTTCTCTACTTTCTCAATCCCATGCATAATTTTGTCAAACTCTATCATGTCACCCCTCAGTTGTCGTTTTTCCAGGGTGAAGAGCCCTAACCTCTTTAACCTTTATTCACAGGGAAAGTGTTCCATCCACTTCATCATTTTAGTTGCTCTTTTTCACACCTTTTCCAATTCTATAATATCTTTTTTTAGGTGCAGCGACCAGAACTGCACACTGTATTCCAACTGAGGCTGCACCATTGATTTATACAGGGGCAATATGATACTGACTGATTTGTTTTCAGTTCCCTTCCTAAATCTCCAGCATAGCATTTGCCTTTTTTATTGGAGTTGCACACTGAATTGACATTTTCAGTGAGTTATCTAAAATGACTCCAAGATCTCTCTCCTGGTCAGTTACTGTCAGTTCATACCCCACCAACATGTATTTATAGTTATGGTTTTTGTCTCCAATGTGCATCACTTTGCACTTGCCCATGTTTTTTTTAATAAGTTTTATTTATCAGTTTTCACTACATACCAAAAATAAAAATAAACATAGTACATAAGAGTACATAAGACAACAGTTTTGGAGTTTAAACTAAGCATTTTTTCCAATCCATTTGTTAACTTTATGCCATCTTTTTTGAAGCACATGTTCTTCTTTCCCTGATAGTATCATATTTAATTTATCAATTTCTATTAATTCACAAATTTTTATAATTAACTCTTCTCTACTGGGTAATACATCCGTTTTCCAACATTTTGCAACAAGAATTCTCGACAGAGTAAGTATATATAATATAATACATAGACCATGTTGAACCTCATTTGCCACATTGATGCCCAGTTGTCCAGCCTCGACAGATCCCTCTGGAGCGCCTCTGAGTCCTCCCTGGTTTTCACTGCCCTGAACAACTTAGTGTCATCTGCAAACTTAGCCATTTTACTGCTTACTCCCAACTCCAAATCATTAATGAACAAGTTAAAAAACACTGGACCAAGTACCAAGACCTGTGGTACCCCACTGCTTACCACATTCCACTGTGAAAACTGCCCATTTATACTCACTCTTTCTCTTAATTAACCAGTTTTTAATCCACAAGAGAACTTGTCCTCTTATCCCATGACTTCTGAGTTTACTTAGGAACTTTTGATGAGGAATTTTATCAAACGCTTTCTTAAAGTCTAGGTAAACAACATCTATTGGGTCACCTTTGTCCACATGCTTGTTCACTCCCTCAAAGAACTCTAAAAAGTTGGTGATACAAGATCTTCCCTTACAGAATCCATGCTGATTTTTCCTCAATAGCTTTTGTTCATCAATGTGCTTACTAATTCTCTCTTTAATAATGGATTCCACCAAAGTATCAATGTTAGACTGATTGGCCTGTAATATCCCGGATCTCCTCTAGAACCTTTTTTTAAAGATGGGGATTATATTCGCTACCTTCCAGTCCTTGGAAATGAAGGCAAATTTTAATGATAGATTGCATATTTTTTCAGGAGATCCACAGGTTCACATTTGAATTCTTTCAGAACTCTTGGATGTATGCCATCTGGGCCTGGTGATTTGTCAGGTTTTAATTTGTCCATCAGTCATAGGACCTCCTCTCTCATCAACTAACTCAGGTCTTTTAATACCCCTCCCGAAATCGGCAGTTCTGGAGTGGGCAAACACCTCCCATCTTTGACAGTGAAGACAGAGGCCAAAAATACATTCATCTTCTCTGCCATTTCCCTGTTATCCTTTAGTAATCCTTTTACCCCTTTGTCATCCAAAGGTCCCACTGCCTCCCTGGCTGGTTTCCTGCTATTGATGTATTAGAAGAAATTTTTATTATTAGTCTTTATGTTTTTTGCAATGTGTTCCTCATAGTCTCTTTTTGCCTGTCTGATCACCGACTTGCATTTTATTTGCCAAAGCCTGAGCTCCCTTTTATGTACCTCACTCAGACTAGCCTTCCACCGCTTAAAGGAATCCTTCTTACCTTTTACTGCTTACATTACTTTGTTCATTAATCATGCAGGGTTTTTATACCCATTTGTACTTTTCTTAACGTGTGGTATACATTTTATCTGAGCTTCTAGGATTGTAGTTTTAAATAGTTGCCAAGCTTCCTGAAGGGATTTGACTCTCCTTACCTTTCGTTTCAGCTGCTTCTTCTTCACAAGCCCCCTCATTTGAGAGAAGTTACTCTTTCTAAAGTTAAATGTGGTTGTTTTGATCTTTTTGGTCATTGAGAGTATCTAGAAACCCAATCTCTTTCTCCTAACTTGAATATGTATTGACCCAATCAATATGTGGGTAGTTAATCACCTATTATGACAGTTATTTTGTCTAACTGCTTTCCTTAATTCTTTTGCTATTTTAAACCATTCTCTAACTTTTGATCTGGTGGGTGATAACAAACTGTGATACATGAGACTCAAGCTAACAAAATAAATTATTATAAAAATACAAATATTTATTATGGTGTACACATTAGTAAAAATAAAATAGGTTAAAAGAAATTATACAAATATCAGACTCTTAAAACCTTTTACATACAGAGCTGTTATTTTCACATATACAATTGATGGGTACATCTTATGACCAGCCCTGGCTCAGCTTGCCCGCCTCCTGGCCCCTCTTGCCTCCCCAGCCTCAGATCGCCTTCGGATAGGCAGCTTCGGAGAGTGGCCGGCTGCTTCCTGTTATGTGCTGCTGGGCCCCTCGGCCTTCCCACCCACAGTGAATGGGCTAGGGCTGCCAAGTGGGGGGCAGGGGGCGGGTAAACCCCCGCTTCGGAGGCCCAATTTCCACTGCCGCAGAATCGGGCCTCGGGGGGAACTCTGCCCCCCGAAGCACAGCGTGGCTGCATCACCAGAGGTGACGCAACCACGTCAATCACATTGGGGGCATGGCCCCGATTGTCGGAGGGAAAACTCTATGGTTTTCCCTCTGACGATCGGGGCCATGCCTTCAATGTGATCAACATCGTGCATCACTTCTGGTGACGTACTTGCGGCGCGTGCGTGCACACATCAAAGGATGGCTCCCAGAGCCCAGTGAGGCTCCCCCGCCGGTAAGAAAAATGGACTTGGCAACCCTAGCGGTGTATGTGTGTGTGGGGTGCCGCCTGCTTCAATCTCGAGGCATTCAGTGGAGGCATGGCGAGTAGTCCCTCCTTGGACTCTCCTCCATGTGACGAAGTTGCTGAGAGAAGCAACTTAGGAGCAGGGAGGGAAGCCGGTGCCATGCGGGAGGCTCTCCCCAGCCCAGAGGAGTGAGGAGGGGCACCACCAGCAATCCCCAGCGCTGGAGGAGCAGGGCCAGGTGGGGACAGCCGATACCTCCTCGGCTCCCTGCTTTGCCTGGCATCTTCTCCTGCCACACCCAGTGCATCCTGGGAAACTAGAGGTGGTGGTGGTTGGCATGGCAATGATTGGACTCCATCAGTCCTGTGCTGTCCGATGGTGCTTCGCCTCCTCCCAACTCTGGCTCCGAAGGCAGGACATGGGAAAGGCAAGGGGTGGACTGGGAGCAGGGGGCAGGGCTTGTTCCATGTGCCCACCCCCTGGGCTCCTCACTGCCGGAGCGTGGCTCCTGTGCACTCCGGCAGCAAATGAGGCCTGCCCTCTCTGACATACAGAACCTCTCCACCTTCAACTCTTCCCTCCCTATTCTTCCAATATGATTTCTATCCAGGAATCACTCTATCCCACTGATTAGAAGAGAAGAAGAGAAGAGATTGGATTTATACCCCGCCCTTCACTTGGAGTCTCAGAGCGGCTTACAAACTCCTTTCCCTTCCTCTCCCCACAACAGACACCCTGTGAGGTAGGTGGGGCTGAGAGAACTCTGACACAAACTGCTCTTTTTCAAGGACAGCTGTGCCAGAGCTTGTGACTAACCCAAGGTCACATCAGCAGGTGCAAGTGGAGGAGTGGGGAATCAAACCCGGTTCTCCCAGATTAGAGTCCACACACTTAACCACTACACCAAACTGGCTCTGATTATCCTCATCCCACCAAGGTTCTGAAATGCATACTACAATGTCTATGTTCTCCTCTGACACTAAGCATTCCAGCTCCCCCATTTTACCTCAGACACTTCTAGCATTCGTATATAAACATCTATAATTTCTCAGACATGTTAGGCCTGCAACCTTCCTCCTGTGGCCTCTAGACCTTGTGAGCAGTCAATATTGTTTGTCACCCTCTCAGTGGCCACTCCTAATCCATTTCCCTCTAGAACAGTAACAGTTACCTCCTGAACTAGAGACATTTCATATCCTGTTGGCTTTTCCCCAAGATTTAGTTTAAAAACTGCTCTGTCACTCATTTGATTTTAAACACCAGCAGCCTGGTTCCTCCTTGGGACAAGTGTGGAGGCCGTCTCTTTTGTACTGGCCCCGTTTGTTCCAAAAAGCCTCCCAGTGCCCAACAAACTTAAATCCTTCCTCCCTACACTATCGTCTCATCCACACATTGAGATTCCTGATTTTTGCCTGCCTAGCTAGCGCTGTGCGTGGAACAGGCAGCACTTCTGAGAAGGCTACCTTGGAGGTCCAGGCCTTTGAGTCTCCTGCCTAGCAGCCTAAATTTTCCTCCAGGACCACATGACTACATTTCCCCACTTTGTTGGTGCCAACATGTACCATGACCACTGGCTCCTCCTCAGCACAGTCTACCAGCCTATCAAAACCACGTGTAATGTCTGCTACCTTCTCACCAGGCAGGCAAGTCACCACACTGTCAGTTCACATGTTTGCAACCCATCTATCTACATGCCAAATGATTGAATTACCAACTAGCAAGAGCCCCCCTTCCTCCCTGCCCAGGGATGGTTCCTTGTTGCGAAAGGATACCTGTTCACCATTCGAGGAAGGAGGCCCTTCTGAGGGAACATTCCGCTTTTCATCAGCATGGTGCCCTGTTTCCCCTTGACCCTCATGCTCCCTGAAAGTGGCAGGGCTGCCATTCTCGGAGTGGGACACATCTAACAAGTCCCTGAGAGTTAAATCCATGTGCCTAACTGACTGGCTTTGCTTCTTCAGGTCAGCCACTTTGGCCTGAAGGGTGTGAACTTGTTCCCTGAGAACCAGGAGCTCCTTGCACTGAGCACACCCCCATGACTTCTGTCCAGTTGGCAGACAGTCATACATGTTACACTCAGTGGAATACACTGGATAGCCCCAAACCCACTGCTGGCATTCTACCTTCATAATTGCCTTTTTCGTATTTGTGGGTTTTTTTGTTCTAATTCCCCTTTTTACTAAAACTTCCTATTTATGTAGATTTGTTTGTGGAAAGTGTGCATATCCTTTTAGGGATGTGGAGAGACTAGTGCCCTGGCTTCATCATGCTGAACTCGCATATCTGCTAAACTCGCCTGTTTATTCCTTTATTCCAGACACTTTGTCACTGGAGCTGAGATGCTTTGTCACTTGATCAGGGCATGCTACCTTGCAGAGTACTCTTCTAGTTATGTGTAGAAAATGTCTTGGGGAAAGTAGCTATCTTGGCACGACAGCCTCACATTCATTGGGATGAAGCTGGTCAGATGAATTGTATAGCTTACCATTGCCATGTCAGATTCTGTTGGCTCTGTGGAATAGTAAAGGTTGAACTGTAGAGTGACATTGCCTTCACATTTGGAGAGCAGAAGCCAGAGGTACTGGAATTGCACACATCATTTGCAAAACTGGTGCATGCTCCAAAATTAGATGTATGACAGCGATGGAGCACATAATGTATGTGCCAGCACCACTAGAGTGGCACCCAGTACAGGATTCAACCCACAATATATATGACATATAAACAAATTTACTTCTAACGTCTTATTGCAATGCATCAATAGTGGCATGGAAAGGATCTGAGGCAACAGGAATGGTATTTTTAGGAAGGGTCATATGCATTTTCCTTCATTTCTCTGCTGTTTGAACTCTGTGATTTGCCATTGCCTTCCTCTGCACAGTCATCCTTGTTGGTCTCCCATCCAAGTACTAACCAGGGCCAGCCCTGCTTAGCTTCAAGGACCTGGCGAGATTAGACTAGTCTGGGATATCCAGGTCAGGAGCCTTCTAAATCTGTTGACATCATTAACAGAGCATCTTGAACACTACATAGGTAGCTGCTGGCACACTGGGATTTAGGACTGAGTTACTGAGGTTGCATCTGGAAGGCAACTATAGATCTTTGTTGCTTCACTGGCATCCTAGTCAGTAGCATATTTTAGCGTTCACGAGCAAAGTTCTCAATAGAAAGAGGATCTTCACTTTGACTTAGTTTATGTTTATAATGATTATAATAATTAAGTGTCTGGTCTTTGACAGACCACATTTTCTAGCTCATACAATTTATGACAGGTAATTGCTTCCTATTATTTTAGTTGTATCTCATTCCGGTTTCCGTCTTTTCCTAAGTGTTACATGCTTTTGTTTTGTCATCAGCCTGCATAAATGGAACTGTAAAGGGAGGGGAATTTATAGCCCGTCTGTTCCCGGTTGCATCATTTGACTTTAAGATACATTGGAACACATTCAAATGCAGCAGTGTGCACACATCTCTCTGCAGATGAACTGTCACTGACCCAGCGAGCGCTGTGCTTTATGTAAATTTCTCTGTATTAACATACGACCGATTTATGTAGATACAGCAATGCCAAAAAAATGGAGACGGTGTTGCACTAATTTATTTAATTGTGCACAGGATTTCCTCGCTACATTGTGAAGCTGTCTAGAATAATAGCCATTGTTTGGTTTTATTTTCTGGGGAAGCGTCTTGAAATATTCATACAATGTAATTCTGTTGAAGATCTTCACAGGACTTTTTCATTCCTCTCTTATAAAACTGAGGTTGAGCTTTCCTGTTTTGCTTCTGATTTTTAGCCTTTGTCCCATTTTACTTTTGTATCTAATAACAGTTGGGATTATTGGTGATGACTGTATTTGTTTATTAGTAAAAGATTTTTTCCCCCCTGCGACAAGTTTTGAACAATTCCTCTACTTCTTGTCTTTTGAAGAACAATGCTGGTTCATTGGTGATGGTCCTGCATGCAAATTCAACAAAATGGTTTGATGAATTGCTTTAACCTGCCCTGACCATTTAGTCTGAAGGACCACTTACAAAACAATATGTAAAATGGCAAATATGAACAGACAAATCTGGTAATCAGGATGCAATTTAAATAACCCTTGTTTGTCCTGGGCCACTAAACATCTGCCTAATGGCAAAAAATTGCACCTCTGGCTAGGCACTGTTCCCAATATGGCACCTGTCCCATATTCGAACAAAGTAAGCAAGGCCATTGCCCTGACCAGTAGGGCTTATGGTTGTCAGGTAGTTCTCACCTTGAAACAGCTGCCACTGCAGGGTCTGGAGTATGAGTATACTGTGAGCTGCAGGCCTCATGCAGCGATGGAAGTAAAGAGCCCATTCTTTCCAGCACCCCTCCGCCGTTCTCCACAGCATCTGTACTCTGGTCCCAGTACCCAGGTGCCTGGCAGGACTCCTCAGGCAAGGCAGTGAGATTGCCCAAGTCCCCAGAGGTTCCCAGAGGAACACAAGCTAGCGACAGGGAACAGAAAGAGTAAAACCATCACAAAGCCCACTGGAAAAGGTGAAACCTGGCCACAGTAAAGCGGTGATGGTTTTACTCACCTTTCTCCATGGCCAGCTTGCATTTCTCTGGAAACCTGTGGGAACTTTGGCAATCTCACTTCCTTGCCCAAGCTGCTGTGTCTCATGCTGAGGAGACAGCAAGAACAGATAGAGGGGAGCTCTTCTCATTCCAAGATACACAAGAGCTGGACAAGATTCTGTATCCTCAGAAGTCATCTGGTAACGCAAAAGGTTATAGTTTTATATCTATAGTCATGTCTTATATCACTGTATGAATAGTGTCTGGTAGGCTGGCATACAGTTGTCATGTGGCTCCTTTGGCTGAGGGGAATTGTGAATTTGGTTGATGGCTCTCCTCAAGTTGTGGAGTGAGTACCAGTGCACTGGCTAGGTGTGCATTTCATCGGGAATGCTTTGTCACATGGGTTATACTTGATTCTTGTAGGCATAAGGAGAAATAATAAGAGAATGAAGGGCTTCCTCCCTGTTTTAGATGTAAAGGGATTTAGCCCTCTAATGATATTTTCGTGGTATTACAAAGCTGGCAATGGATTGGCCCCATATAGGGAGCGCAGGTGACGTGCTCAAGAGGTGGCTGGTGGGATGGTGGCTGGTATTCCATAACAAAAACAGAAGAAAACCAAATAACCTGTTTTCATATTATATGAAACATAGCCTGTAAAAGGTTGCAATTTGATTTGTTCATCCACTATCTGTTTTCACTGGCTGAATAAAAATACTGAGTGTGTGTGTTGGGTCTGGATCCCCACCCCCCCAGAATTCCCTTCATGGTCTTTCCAGCCTGATGATGATGATGATAATGATGATGATGATGATGATGATGATGATGATGATGATGATGATGATGATGATGATGATGATGATGAAAACTTAGGTGGAGAAGCGGTGGGTGAGTTGCCAAACTATCGCCAGTGCTGTCAGTTTAACTTTCTGTGTAAGCTAAGGCGCATTGAGTGATATGGGTCTTCTTGGTCATAGTCCTACTGATAGCAAGGTAACTGTGGCATTGATTTTCTCTACAGATGGAAACCGCTTAAGGTGACTTGCATTAGTGTTTACATTTATCTTTGCTGCATACCAATCAAGTAGGATCCGTATGGGTTAAAGGTTAAAGAAAATGCCCTTGGTAGAAAAATGCTGCCCACTTTTCAAGTCATAAATGTGATTCTTCTGCAAGAAAAGAAATTAGCAATAGCCCCAATCCAACACAGAGTTACGTATGCTTCAACCCAATGTCTTCAGTGGGCTTAAGCATGCCTGATTTAGATGGTATTGAGACCACTGTGTTTCCATATATCCCGCCCTGTTATCCTTACGACAGCACTGTAAGGCTCAAATGACTGGCCCATGGTCACCGAGAGATTTGGTTCTTGCTGTCCCATTAAGAGCTCTGTTAGCCTTGGTGCCTAAATAGAAGAAAAAAAGATTGGATATATACCCCCACCCTTCACTCAGAGTCTCAGAGTGGCTTACAATCTCCTTCCCTTCCTCTCCCCACAACACCCCCCGTCAGGTAGGTGGGGCCAAGAGAGCTCTGAGAGAACTGCTCTTGAGAGACCAGCTCTGAGAGAGCTGTGAGTGACCCAGGGTCACCCAGCAGCTGCATGTGGAGGAGTGGGGAATCAAACCCAGTTCTTCAGATTAGAGTCCGCTGCTCTTAACCATTACACCAAACTGGCTGACCTCAGAAATGTTGATTCAGGAGGTAATTGATGCTTGGTCTTAGTGGTGGAAAGTGCTATCAATTTGCAGCCAACCTATGGTGACCTGGCAAGGTTTTCAAAGCGAGAGACAAAAAGAGATGGTTTGCCATTGCCTGACTCTGCGTAGCAACCCTGGACTTGCTTGGTGGTCTCCCATTCAAATACTGACCAGGGCCAACTCTGTTTAGCTTCCCAGATCTTTTGAGATCAGGCTACCCTGGCCCATCCAGGTCAGGGCTAATTGATGTTTAATTCCTAGCAAGTCATATTTCATTAAGAAGTATCTGCTTTGCTGAATCCCATGGGAATCTTGTCCTCCTGGACACAGAAGTGGAACAAAATATGCTTTCTGTAAACATTGCTGTGCGCCATTTGAAGCACACACACACATCATGTTATCCTGCCAAGGCAAAACTGACCAGAAGGTATGGATTGGTTCTGAAAGAGGAGCCCTCTGCACCACAGCAGTAGGTAAGTAGGGCTCTGTTTAGTCTCAGTGTAAGGAATAAATCTTTTAATGTTCTTTAAATGGCTCTATTCTGTTAGTCATATGATCCAGCTAAACTTTAGATAGAAATTCTCGTAAGATAATGGCTTAAAATAACAGCCTGAACTAACCTTCAGAGACCTTTCTGTTTTATGCACCATTATATAGTTTTATTATAGGCAGGAGGGCAAATCTTCCCAACAGAAGGAATTAATATTACTGTTCAAACACTTAAGGGTCTAATCTCGCCTGGATGTGTGCACTTTTAGCTCCCTATAATACTAACAGCAGCTATGTGTAGGTTTTACAAAAAGCTGTGGATAAAAGAGTATTCGTGGCAGAAATTTACACTTGATATAACACTGAATCATTTCAAGCCAAAGTGCCATGGAGCGAACAGAGCTTGTAGACTTCTAGTCTAGGTATCATTCCTTACTCTTTTTAACTCAACTAATTGCTCTCTCCACTTACAGGACACTTCTCCCTTTGCTGACATAGCTATTAGAGTGGTAAATTGATCTAGCTTTTTGGTGTAGTGGTTAAGTGCACGACTCTAATCTGGGAGAACCGGGTTTGATTCCCCACTCCTCCACTTGCACCTGGCTGGATGACCTTGGGCAAGCCATAACTCTGGCAGAGCTGTTCTTGAAAAATAGCAGTTTCTGTCAAGAGTTCTCTCAGCCCCACCTACCTCACAGGGTGTCTGTTGTGGGGAGGGGAAGGGAAAGGAGTTTGTAAGCCGCTCTGAGACACCTTTGGGTAGTGAAGGGCGGGGTATAAATCCAATCTCTTCTTCTTCTTCTTCCTCAAAGCCATTCAATAGCTACTGGTTTCATACCTTCTGTCCAGCTGTAGCAGGGTAGATTTTTCCAGGCTTACAGTATAACCTGAGGCCTTGTACATCCACCGAAGCCACTAGGCTAAGAAGGGAGTTTAGGAGGAGGAGGAGGAGGAGGAGAGCAACCAAGATGATTAGGGGGTTGGAGCACCTTCCCTATGAGGAAAGGATGAAGAGTCGGGGACTTTTCAGTCTAGAAAAGAGACAACTAAGGGGGGGACATGATAGAGGTTTATAAAATTATGCATGGGGTGGAGAGAGTTGACAAAGAAAAACTTTTCTCCCTCTCCCAAAATGCTAGAACTTGAAGACATCCTGTGAAGCTGATGAGCAGTAGGTTCAGAAGAGACACAAGGAAATACTTTATACAGAGAGTGATTAAAATGTGGAATTTGCTGCCAGAGGATGTAGTGATAGCCACAGGAATAAACAGTTTTAAAAAGGGATTAGATAGATTCATGGAGGATAAGTCTATCAATGGCTACTAGCCATGGTGACTGAGGGGAACCTCCACATTCAGAGGCACTAGTCTTCTGAATCCCAGAGCCAGGTGGCAACGTCAAGGGAAGGGCTTGGCCTCTATTTCCAGTTGCTGGCCCTCCAGAGGATCTGGTTGGCCACTGTGTGAGACAGGTTGCTGGACTAGATTTGTATGATCCAACAGGGCTCTTCTTATATACCTACGAGCACTATTAGCGCTCCTCTCTCTCTACCTTATGACCAACAGCTACATTCAACATTTAGAAGAGCTGGCAATAGTGAAAGCAGACATGACTCATGCCTCCCTCTCTACTGATTTATGTGAGATGGAGATGTGTATATTCCTTGCAGGGAAGCACTTTTTCTGTCCCCGCATTAGGGATGACTCTTCATTAGGAGATATTGGCATCTTTTGTATATGGCCCCCAAAGAAAGTCTATTTAGGTTTTGTTAATCTCTTTTGGAAAGTCCAAGGCAACGCTGGAAATGCCCATCATACCAAAGCAACTGGAGATGTCTGCATCCCAGTTAGGGGTATGGCTCTCAGATCAGACTCTTGTATCTTTAGTTGCTGCATGACAAAGAGATCAAGTGAGCAGTACTGTGAATCAAGAAGCCCACTGTTAACCCATGTATCTGTAGGACCACCTCTCCTGTTACATTCTGCCAATGATGGCTTCACTCATCTACGCAAAGCGTTCTGAAGGCCCAACCTGCAAATGGGTATGATCGGCACCTGCTTGTTCATGCATGGTCTCAATGGTGTCTCCCACTTTGCGGAACGGCCTACCTGATGAGGTCGCAAAGGTTCCCACACTTCTATCATTTCACAGAATGTGCAAAACTGAAATAATCAGGAAGGCGGTCTTAATAAAGCGAATAGAACTGAAGTGTAATGAAACAGCAAAAGGAATAAAATTATAGTCCACTGCAATGATTATTGTATGTGTCAGCTTACTTCCAGTGCATTGTCTTTAACCTCTGTGATCCACTTTCTGCATCATGATATGTCATGTCCTAGGCAGTTTTTGTTTGTTTGTGTTCTAGTTATGCAATGCTAATCCTACTGTATTGTTTATTGGATGTGTTATGCTATGTTACTGAATGAATATATATATGTGTGTGTGTGTGTGATAAAATTACATTTATGATTTTATGTATAATTGGTAACCTGCCTTGTGTCTCAGCAATAAAGGTGGGTTTTGAACGAATGAATGAATGAATGAATACATAACCATCAGGAACTGCAAAATATCTCTGTTTTTCCAGCATAACAGAATGATCCAGTTATACAGTCCATGTGTAATTTGTTTCTTAAGATATTTATATTTATATCCAATCTTTCCTCATGGCTCAGCTAAGTGACATTTTTAATCCATCCAATAGGCCATTACCAGGGGCAAATTCAAGGATTTTCCAAGATGTGAAAACATTTTTTTCTCTGTTTCTTGTTTCCTTTTTTGCAGGAAGATTCTCTTACCCCCTCCCCTCACGTAAGCTGACAAAAGAACAACCAATTTGTAAGCAAAAGTGCCGGTTGTTTGCTTACCCTTTAAATTAAGTGCCCCTCAAAGTAATCTACTGTAGTGGCAAAATCAATGTAAAATACATTAATCTAAGTCCCAGAGTAGTAAAAGGAGAGCTGCGTGTAACAACACTTGCATTCCAGATGACTATATTCTGCTGTCGAACCTTGGCAAGTCAGTGAGTTCACAAAGGTCTGACTGAAGGTAGAGCGATGGGCCTCATCTTTTGAAAACATCCCTTCAGCGATCTGATAGCATTACCAGATCCCTAAGGAACATTTGGAATAACTTGCATACACACATATAAAAGAGATTTCAAAGCAGTTAACATGCTCTGATCAACTGTTTTTTTAAATGCATCAAACCACAGACGTGCGTGGGAGACCATTTTGGGGGTTTTTTAATTAATGGGGAGGGATTGGGCTAAATGGTGTCACTAACTATCTGACAGATCTGTCAGGAATGCAAACAAGTGCTGCAGGAACAGCTTTTAACCTGCTGTCACTGTTTGTTTAAATAGCATGGATGATCACATGGAATATCAGATGGATAACACCTCTTCTGTGTCCATAGCCGAAGCCCAGTTTAAGCATATCCTTTATTTTTTACCCTCCAGTCTCTCATTTGGTGGCCAGCTATCTCCTAGAATCCCATCCCCACGATCTACCAAAATTACCAAGCTTCAGTTACCAAGGAATACAGCTTAAAACAATCAAATGAACAACGACAACAAAAGAAAAACCTCTTCGGGAAGCCTCGCTCAGCATGCAAGTGTCAGCTCAACTGCCAGCCAAACTTGAAGCTACTAGACCATGTTTGACACTTTGGAGCCCACCAGGACAGCCTGCAGTTCCTAATAAAGCCATTTTAAGGCTTGACATCTATCCCCAGAGCAGCAGGAGGCAATAATAGCATATAGATTTCCTGTAACTTGAAGATAGGCTGTGGAAATGCAAATCCTCTTTTGCAATTTTATCAGCTTTTTATTACAATGCAATTTGTGTCTACAATGTTTACTAATTAGTTCACAGTTATATTGAGATATAGATCAAACACACACCATTATCTAGTTGGAAAATGCAAAATGTCAGAGGAGAAGGAAATAGTCAAGAAGCCACTGTTGTTGTTTTTTAAGGAGAGGCTGGAGAGTTATGGTAGCCTGAAAGACAGAATAATTTTGTCGAAGGCCTTTGTTTATTTAGTATGTATATCTTTATCCCGCCATTCCTCCAAGGATCTTGGTGGTGCATACCTAATTCTCCACTTGCTTTGTTTTATGCTCACACCAGCCTGTGAGGTAGGTTGGCTGAGAAAGACAGTGACTGGCTCAAGCTCCATGTCAAAGTGTGGATTTGAATTCAACACTAGTCCAACACTAACTACTACATCTAGTGCTGCAAGACAGAATAATTTTGATGAAGGCATAGGGTTGGATCCAGCCTCCTTTCTTACTCAGTGCTGGCCAGTTCCCCTCTTTCATGACTTTTATTCTTGCGGGTCCCATGATCCACAGCATAGTAGTTTTGTGGGGTTCAAGGGGGGCCTTCATTCTTTTTTTCGCCAGCTGGAAAGCTCGTTGGATTCAACCCATAGTTCATTTTTTCTAGCTAATTCAGTTAGCCCAGTAAAAACAACTGCTCTTCCAGACTATATCTACAGTGAAGACAGATGCAACATAAAAACAAGGATTGCTTCAGTTCCTTAAGCCTTAATAGGTACCTGGGGTTCAGCCAGTGTCACAGTTTGGACAGCGAACATATATACTGCATAATCAAATACTGGTTCCATTTTTTTTTTTTGCTCCGTCCCTTATAGTTAAGGAAATCTTCCCTCCTTTAAAATAAAATTTGAAAAGTTTTATGTGAGCTTGTGATGAAGAAGAGAAAAATAGTATACAACTGCTCTTGGGATTGAAAAGGTTTTGATGAGATACTGGAACTGGCCAGTCAGGGCTGTCCACAGCTTCTGCTGTGAGCCTGCATTTTTTAGAGCTCGGTTATGAAGAGAAAAGGTATATTTTAAGTGAATGCAATGAGGACCTTTTGAAACTGGCCTCTCGCCTCGAAAAACGCTATTCCATGTGTTTGTGTGTTCTGTATGGTAAACTAAAAATGTAAATATGGTGCATGCTCAGAAAGCCATCTTCAGAGATAAAAGAAAGAAAATGAGTTAACTATAGAAGAAAATATATAGGCATGAAGCCCCATCTCTGAGTGTAGCTTTCAAACATACAGCCTGAAAATAGTTACTATGAATGATTATATTATCCACACTACATTATGGAATTTGGGCTGGAGTGATAGCGGGCGGATTTTGAACAAAATCTGACTTTAATGCCATGGAAAAGTATGCCTTACTATATTCACACATAAGCAACATTTTTCTAATAGATGAATTTGTTTACAAACTGTTAGGATGGAGTATTTCAATGAAAGCCAATTGTAATCCCATCGAATTTTTACAACTAAGGTCATGTTTATGCACAGCAGGTCTGTAGAGCGACCTGTCTGCCTATATTTTGTTATAATTAGGTTTTTTAAATGCATGGGATACTGTCCAACATTTAACAAAGGAAAATAGGTATGCTTTTTTTAAAAAAAATCAAGTAAACAAGGAATTCATTTGATGGCACAGAGGAAATAAATAAGTGCCAGTTCATACTCGCTCACCTTGAAGGAAGTGCAGGCCTGCTGGACTCTTTGTGTGTCTGGGATTGCGTTCAGTTGCTATTTGTAAGAACTGGCATCTCCATGTAAACAGAGTGTTTGTGGCTGCCACAGTTCACATAAAGGAGGTGACTAAAAAGAGGTCCCCATCATAATAGAAGCCAGGTGGTCAAGGGCATTCTACTAACATGGCAGCACTGAAAGACATCTTCCTGTGACCCCCCCACCCCAAATTCTCCTAATGTGATTGTACAGAGGACAGCACATCTATGAATTGTTCATCTATGAAATGTTTTTTGGGGGGGGCTGAGAACTGGTACCACTTTCTGAACACATGAAAATGACTCATACTGAAACAGACCATTGATCCATCAAGTTCAGTATTGACTACTCTGGCTATCAGTGGCTCTCCATAATCTCTTTCACATCATCTGTGCCTGATTCTCTAAACTGGGAATGCATAAGAGCCACCACTGAGCCACAGTCCCGCACCATATTACAACAAGGTTTCTTTGCTACCAAGAAAATGTCTGAAATACTAACTTATGTAAAGAATCCATGTTTTTATTGTCCCACAAATATTCTGCGAACTGAAAGGCATTAATTGCAAAGCTTAGATTTTGTGAGTGTCAACGTTCAGTTTGGAGATTATGCCAGAATTCAGTACACAAATGACAAGGATGGTGGTGTTTATTTAGCCGACAGGGCCCATTGCATTGTGTTGTTAACATTCATGGGCTGTTTGCATGATACTGGAACTGACCACAAAGCTGTGGGTGCTGATTTTTGCACTGTGGTTCTTATACTTTCAAAAGATGTTCCTGGACCTAGTTAATGCACGGATGTATTGGAAAAGATTCAAAAGGTTAATGAGAAACAAACCAGGGTGGGCATTTTTAATCCAAATCAGATAGGGCCAGCCTAAGGTAGCAAAATAATTGGAAGGCAGATGAAGACAAGGTTAAAGACAAACTATACTAGAGGCAAACATGCAATTTGGAACATGGCCTCAAAGAACAGATAAGAAAATACATACCACGGGGGCTAGAAATTTGGTTACAGAAGGGGAAAATGTTTCTACAAATTCCCAGGTTTGGTGAAAAATCCCAAAAATACAAAAAACAAACACCAAAAAAGGGAGGGGAGATACCTCCGTCATTCCATAACAGAGAAGCAATATGTTGAATCCAGACTGAAATTTTCATCAGAAGGGAATTTTCTTGCCTTCCTCTACCCACTGCAGCCCACTGATCTCCACAAAATATTGTTCCTGGAAAATAAAGACCATGAACAATATGAGAGAAATGGTCGGTGTAACGATTCTTTGTTTTACTGTGTGTGTGTTCCTTTAAATGTTTGGTTGGAGTGCAGTGTTAGTAGAATAGAGTGATTGAGAGAGAGAAGTGTGTTGTGATTGGTGGATAACAGAGTGTGGGAGGAGTTGTTTGGAGTGAATCTGTGTGTGTCCAAAAGTCAGCTGGAGTTAATTATTCAGTGAGGGAGTCAGAGTTTGAGAGTTATTCAGTTAGTGAGTGATATTCTGTGTGGAGACCCCAAAAGACCCCTGCTCACAACAATCCTGTGAGGGTTAGGCTTAGGGTGTGCAACTGACCCAAGGCCACCCAGCAAGCTTTCCTGGCAGAGTGGGGATTCGAACCTGAATCTCCCAGATCCTAATCTGACACTCCCACTACTATACTGTACGCAGCCATCATTTGGGGGATTGTCCAGCAAACTAATGCCAAATATAGTGGTGGTAGAAGAGAGAAGATAGTGGCAGCAGCAGTAGTAGTAGCAGCAGTAGTGGGAGTGGAGGAAGAGGAGGAGGAGGCGTGGCAGGTTGATTGTGGCAGCGGGGGCTGGGGGAAGTACGGAAATGGAGACAGGAAGGTGGGAGGCCAGTGGGAGATGGGATATTACCTCCCCCATGAAATCCTCACTGGCCCCCTGTCTGTACGTCTATAAATAAGAGAGTATTTCTTATTGCTTAAATGTTGTAACCATGTATTGCTGTACAGGAGGTCATACTAGCATATTAGCAAGATCATCCTTCTCTGTGTTGACAAACTAAAACAGCAGAACAGCAAGAGTGAAATAAAATTAGACTCACAGTTTGAGAGGCCTGCCTGCCTGCTTGAAAAGTGCCTGGATAACACTGAAGATATGGATGTGGTGGAGATTTTTGTTGCGGAGACCCCTCTTTGTCTCAGAAATATACCGAAAACACAGACACATAAAGTCGTAGGGTATATGCTGACTGCAACCTTCTGGCTTTTGTCATTCATTCCCCCCACCTCTTCCCTATATCTCTTGGAAGTCATAAACTGGGCATGAATGGCTTCCCAGCCTTTCCCAATCATTGTTAAATGCAGCAGAATGCACTTAGCTGAACAGATCAAGGAAATGAAGGTCCAGGGAACGAAAGGTCTTTTGACATAAACTCCGTTGTACTGCTGAGCAATTGACAAAAATATGCCAGAACCTGCTTTTTGCCAATCAATGCGGTTCATCAGCGGAATTTATGAGAAGTAGGCACATCATAAAAAGCCATTTGTGACAAGGGCAGATGTTGAATCACATAATATATCCGCTAACAATATTTTTGCATCTGATTGCATTCCTAATGCTGATCTGGCTCACCCATCTGAAACGACGGGGACATAATTGCTATGTCCTGAAAAGTGTCTAGAAAAATGGACTCTACAGGTCAACTCAGTCACCCAAAACTTTCTAATATAAGTTATTAGCTTATGGATGCCAGAGGACATTTTCTCTTAATGTTCACCATTTAACCCCTCTAATTAATGCAACACTAGCCCAGTACAGATGACTCCCCTTACCGTTGTACATTAGCCCACCATGCAAGAAGGGACAGCGGCAGCCCTGTAGCCAGGAATTTTGTGGGGAGGGGGTGCCAGGAAGTTGCTGGGGTACCACTAAGTAAATTAGTGGGCACCATCTCCTGCCTCTGCACAAGTACCTTCTGCGTGGAGGAAGTGGCTGGGCATAACCCCTCTCCCTGTGATCTGCAACACTGCGATGAGCATGCAGCCACTTCCTCTGTGAGGGCGCACTGCAGTTGACTAGGCAGGGGCCAGCATGCTTGTGCAAGCTCCTTCCCCACATGGTGAATGTCCATGCAGGGGGCCATCTAGGGAAGCAGAGCTGAGTCTCTGCACAGCAGAATTCTATGGTTTGGCTGTTTGAGGAATAAGTTCGTTCGTGCTGAGGCTTGTTACTTAGCAAAGAAATAGCAGTTCTTTATTGGGAGAGAACTCCATACTCGATAGGAAAGGGAGAGTAAAGGTGTCGTGAGGTGAGGGGCAGGGGGCCAAGAGATGCCTTGACAGTGATAGTCCAGATGTCTCTGTGGCTAAGACGACAGAAAGAAGAAGTGCTTTGCTGGGTACAGAGCATCCTTTTCCAACTGGGAGGTATAACATGCTAGTCTGTTGATGTTTTAACACCCCCTGATTGGAGGGTCCAGGTTTGGCAGGCTTGAGCTCCAAGGCTTGCACCCAGATTGGCTGAAGGCTCCAGAGCACACGTGGGGTAGGGTCTGAAAAGGGAAGCTGTCTCTTGGATTGCAGAACGAGACTCTGGGTCTGTGGTTCAATGTGGGTTTTACTATGCAAGATGACAGAGGAGAGTGATGCTAAAGAGGGTTGCAGATGCACCAATGATGGAAGCATCCTGCAACTCCCAGAGATCAGATGCAACGTGGATTATAAGTACTTTAGCTAGCACCTGTCTTTTTGTTTATTTTCCTTAGCACACCTAGATTCTGTCTCTTGCAATACTCAGAGTTTCTGCCTTGTGATAATAAATCCGTTTAACTTGAGAAAGTCTGCATAAGTCCTTACCCCCTGCCTGGCTACTTGGTCTGCTACTGAGTGACACTCCTGTGAGGTTGACTTTGGGCAATGCGTGTGTGTGTGTGGGGGGTAATTTTACCCAAAGTGGTGGCAGCAAAACAGGAGGGGGCAAAACAGTAGCTAGTCTCTTGCCCCAGAATGTGTCGGAGAAGTAGACAAAAGAAAGGTCTCTCCTGCCTTCCCCTGAGACTCCCATGTCTTTGGTAGCATTAAGCCATGTTGCACAGTCTGTTCCTTTCGACAGTCTGTACCAGGCTACTGAAGAAAGTGGAATGGAACTGTTCTTCCTTTTCTCACATTATAGGGGCCTGCCTTGGGTTTGTTAGCAGGGGCAGGTGTGGACCATTCAGACAGAGGGCAAGAGGTGGGGCCTGAATCCTGTGTGCCCACGACTGGAGGACCAATGGGATTCCCCACAGTCCGAACCACCTCAGAACAAGAAGGCACAAAAAACCCTTACTTTTTAAAAAACATAATTGGTATCCCTGTCTTGAGTCTGGAGCTGAATGTAACCTCATAGGAATTATAGTTATGGCTTTAATGCCAACATTAGGCTGCGACTCATCTTCTTAATAGCCTCCCTAAAAGGACCCGATGGCAACCTTGGCACAGTAGCTGCTTCCTTTCCCTCCATTTCCTGTGCTGCCTCAGGAGCATTAGAGTTCTCCGGTGGGAGCAGTGATAGAAAGCCAGAAAAATCCCACCCCATTGCACCCCTTTCCACTGTTAATATAAAGGAGATGAGGAGCATTTCCTAGCTAGGCAGCTTAGCAGGGCTGGCCTGCTCTACCGTCCTTCCCAGGCACAGGATATGGTTCTGTCTTTTTAAGGGAAAGCAGCCTAGGGGAGCAGTAGTTTTGAGCAAAGAGGAGGCTTTCTTAATTCTCCACACAAACAATTCTTTCCCCACATAAAGTCACTCAGCCGCGCACCATTTTAACCACCCTAAAATCTCTGGAAGAATATGGGGAAAGAGCAGCTGGGGAGGGGAGTCACTTTGAGCCTCCCCCCCCCCCGGCTGTCAGGGTCAGAGGTAAATGTGCACACACGCACGCACACATGTGCTCAGAAATGCAGTCTCCCGAGGCGGATTTTAATTCAAGAAAGAGCCCTTGCTGCTGAGTTACACACGTTTCTGTGTGCCACGGAGTTTCAAGTAGCCATGAGGAGGGCCTTGGCACAGTGGCAGAGCTGCTTTGCATGCAGAAGGTCCCAGGTTCAATCCCTGGCATCTCCAGCTAAAAGGATCAAGCAGTAGACAATAGGAAAGACCTCCACCTGAGACCCTGGAGAGCTGCTGCCAGTCTGAGTAGACAATACTGACCTTGAGGGACCCAGGGTCTGATTCATGGGTGTTCAAAGTTGGCTGTAAATCCAGAGTGTGCATTTCTACACTTTCTGTACCTGGTGCGAAAAGAGAAAAATGAGACCTTTTCACCCTCACTTTGCGGCTCATGTAAGGTGACAGCAGTGGAGGTGGGTGGGTGGGGGGGACCCAGAGCTGCTGCTTCACATTGGTGTGTGGCCAGGCTAGCCCTGGAGATTTCTATGCCAGCCTGTGTTTGCCTTTCCACTCCCTCCCCCCCCCCCCCCTTTGGCAAGATGAAGACTCCAGTGCCCGTACAGTTGGCTCTGCAAATCCAAACTAAGTTGTGGTAAGGATCAGGAAACGTCTTTATGTATATTAGTGACTTGAGAACTTAATCACTGTTATGAGATCATATCATAGGTCATGGTCCCAGGGACTATTTCTGCTGGAAACAATTACCCTTGCTGCAATGTAATGTGTTAATAGAATCACTTTAACCAAGCGGGATACCCTATTAACACTTGTCACTGCGCTATGTACTTCGAGAATATATTGTGGTTCTGTTTGTCATTTCAGTTTCCACTGTGCTGTGGCAACTCCTGAGCAGCAGATTGTCTTGGCAGATGCCACTAGGTCCTGATCCTGACATTAGCCTTGATGGGAATGGTAATACAGGCAAGGACCACTTTGGTTCACAAATGTGGGGCTGTTGCAAGGCAATCACACCACAATGGAGAATCCCTTCAGTTGTGAAATGTACACAACTGAGGGCTGCTTAAATCTGCTGGGGGGGGGGAGTGGCTGGCAGACTGGGCCCAGGAGACAGGAAATGCCTCTCAGAGAGACAGGTTGGTTGTTCCTGCCTTGAAGCGGGCAGTGGTGCTTCATTCCTGAAGAAACCTACTCTGGATCCAGGAGAGCTGAATAACTACTGTCCAGTCTCAAATGTACCATTCTTGAGCAAAGTGACTGAATGAATGGTGACTGGACAACTTCAGAGGAACCTGAATGAGGTGGATTGTTTAGGTCCATACCAATCTGGTTTTGGGCCTGGTTGTGGGGCTGAAATGGTTGCCAGCTCTGGGTTGGGAAATACCTGGAGATTTTGTGGGTGGAGCCTGAGGAGGGTGGGCTTTGGGGAGGGGAGGACTTCAATGGGATATGATGCCACAGAGCCCACCTTCCAAGTGGCCATTTTCTCAGGAGTATCCAACCACCACCTGGAGATTGGCAACCCTAATGTTGGATGGCACACAACGGGAGATGGACAGAGGAGTGCGACTCTTTTAATTGTTCTGGACCTCTCAGCAATTTCCAATATCATTGATTATGGTATTCTTCTGGGATTGGGAGAGGCTTTTCTGTGGTGGTTCCAGTCCTCCCTCAAGGGTTGGTTTCAGATGGTGGTGCTGGGAAACTGCTGCTCTGCCCATTGGCCTCTGGCCTACAGGGTTCCCCAAGGCTCCTTCTTGTCCCCCATGCTTTTCAACATCTATGTAAAGATGCGGGGAGAGGTCATCTTGAGATTTGGGCTTAGTTCCCATAAATACGCAAATGACACTCAGCTCTATCTCACATGACTAGCAGATCTCAGGAAGACTGTGGAAACCATGAGTGGGTGCCAGGAGGCAGTTTTGGAATGGATGAGGGCTAACAAGCTTAAACTTTATCCTGACAAAATGGAGGTGCTACTAGTGGGGAGAGGGTCTGACCCAGGAAATGGGTTATCCTCTGTTCTGACTGGGGTTGCATTCCCCCTAAAGAAGCAGGTTCATAGCCTGGGGGTGCTTCTGGACCCAGGCCTCCTGTTGGATGAATAGGTGGCACCATCACCATTACTTTCTACTACAGAGATTCTCCGGCTTGACCTTAATCCTGTTGGGTTTTCACTGCCACAGTGGCGCTGGTTCTGCTAGGCATATTGCACTGGTTCTCCCAGGCTTGAAAAAATGTCACCCCTCTTCAGTTTGTACTGCAGTGCTCCTCTGGTCTGACATGTCCTCTTTTGCTTGCATTGCCACAGTGGCACTGCGTTCTGCTGGGCACTAGTACATTGCATTGGTTCTGCTGGGCTTGCAACCCCCCTCCCCTTTCGCTTGGAGTGTGTTTCTGTACTTCACTTCAGTCCTGTTGAGCTGGCATTGCAACAGTGGCACTGGGTTCTGCTGGGGGGATGTACTAAAAGGAATTACAGAATTGCCCATTGGAAACCATGGTCAAGGTTTGAAGGCTCATTGGAGATGAATGCCAATTGATTTGCTGGACTCTATTGAAATACATTACAACACAAAATAGTTGCAATGAAAATGTGGAGTGAATTTTCATTTAATGTTTTTGGACCCAGATAAACTGCGGTGGGACTGGAATAGCAGGTCCCAGAGTGGAAAGACAGCCCTAAGAAATAGAATTAATGCTCTGGGAGCAGAATGACAGCCCCCAGAGTGGAATGGCAACTACTGGGAGTGGCAGAAGTGTTCTGGGACTGTAATGACAGCCAATGAGAGTTGCAGGAGTGTTCTGGGCTGGAATGACGGTCTCCAGAGTGCAATGACGGCACATGAGAGGCATAGAAGTGTCCTGGGACTGTAATGACAGCCCCCAGAGTGGAATGACAGCCCCTAGGAGTAGAAGAAGTGTTCTGAGGCTGGAATGACAGCACCAAGGTTGGAATGACAGCCCTTGGGAGTAGTAGTTTCTAGGTTCCTATCAGGAATTACACTATCAATTTCTTTCCATGGTGACAAAGGTACACATACAGGAATAACCTCTGCTATGGTACATCTTGTTATTAGCCACTAAAGATACCAGCAGATGGTCAGCCTGCCCAGAAGAGTCCTGCCAGGGCAACTTCATACCAGCTGCAGACGATGGAATCATGCCGCTTGCCTACCAGCCACTATCAACATGCCAGCTTATTTCATATGCAAAGAGTGTGCACACTAGAGATAATAATAAACCACTTTTTCCCAACAGTTAATACTGTATGGGTAAATTTTCATTCATGAATCCTTGCAATTGTGAAAAAAGTTAAATATTTGGGAATATACCTAACCAGTAAATGTAGCTCACTAATAGAGGATAACTGTTATCAGCTGTTAGAGGAGATTAAAAAAGATTTTTTGAGATGAAAAGATACACCATTATCGATTATGGGCAAAATTGCAGCGATAAAAATGAACATATTACCAAGATTCTTATTTTTGGCCCAAAATATTCCTGTACTAAAGAGAATGATTTTTAATGAAAATATATAAAATCACAAGGACATTTATATGGCACCCCAAAAGATCAAGAATAAAATGGAAAGTTCTCCAAGACAGAAGAGATAAAGGAGGAATGAATGTACCAAACTGGTTATTATACTACCAGGCAGCTGCACTAACCTGGATTAAAGACTGGATTACGCTGGAAGATACAAGGACTTTAACATTAGAGGGACATGATCTTTACATGGGTTGGCACTCATATGTTTGGTACGAAAAAGAAAAAATACACTCACTTTTCAACCAACATATGTTAAGAGGTGCCTTAAGTAAAACTTGGAATGAGATAAAAGAGAGATTTTACAGGAAAACACCAAGATGGGTTTTGCCATTAGAAGCTTTTGTGAAGCCCTCACTTTTGTTAAATAGTAAAAAAGTCAATTATCATATACTACTTGAAAAAAATGACAATTTGAAAACAGAAGAGAAGTTAAAGCGTGAACATCAGATTGAATTAACATGGTGGGAGTGATCCTTATTACAAGATAAGAACATAACAGACACCAATGTTGGATCAGGCCAAAGGCCCATCCAGTCCAACACTCTGTATCACACAGTGGCCAGAAATACCAGTGCCATCAGGAGGTCCACCAGTGAGGCCAGGACATTAGAAGCCCTCCCACTGTTGAACCCCCCAAGCACCAAGAAGACAGAGCATCACTTGCCCCAGAGTCCCTATCTATACTTTGTGGCTAATAGCCACTGATGGACCTCTGCTCCATATGCTTATCTAATTCCCTTTTGAAGCCGTCCATGCTTGTAGCCGCCGCCACTTCCTATGGCAGTGAATTCCATGTGTGAATCACTCTTTGGGTGAAGAAGTACTTCCTTTTATCCGTTATGGCAAAGATAAGTTAAGAGGATTTGAGGATCAAAATAACCAACTTGATAAGATCTGGTTGTCATCCAGTGACAAACTAATTCAGAAACTTTACAGATATCTATTAGAGGATTACGAGTTAGATGAAAATATTAAATCAACAATGATCGAATGGATGAGAGACATGGGAAACAATGTAGACATAGAGCAATGGGATACAATATGGAAAACCATAATATATATGAGAGCTATATCATATAAGGAAAACATTTATAAAATGTTCCGCAGGTGGTATTGGTCTCCAGATAAAATTGCTAAGTGTTACCCTAATAGATGCTGGAAGTGTAAATTGACTGTGGGGACCTTTTATCACATGTGGTGGAAATGTAGTAAGATACAAAAATATTGGAGAATGGTGCATAAAATAATTGTCGAAATTTTGAATCTAGACGTTGTGTTAACACCTGAAATTTATTTATTGAATATAATTCCAAAAGGTTATTCAAGACAAGACGAATATTTACTAGTATAGATTATAACAGCTTTGCGTATTTTATTGGCAAAAAATTGGAAAATGGATAAAATACCCTCCAAAGAGGACTTAATTCTTAAAGTTTTAGATTTGGCACAAATGGACAATTTGAGTTTAATGTTGCAGGGTAAAGATAACAAAATAAAGAATAAGAGGTGGTTAAAGGTACATAATTGGATAAAGCAAACAACAGTTTAACTAGTATATGGAAGATAAAAATTATATAGAATGCGTATAACAGACTTGTAGACTCTAGAAATTTATGTAATTTAGGTAATCTATGAAAATGAAATGTTGTGTAACATTTTTTAAAATTATGAAAATAAACATGGGGGGGGGGAAGAAACATTATTTAAAATGTAAGGGATTTCAGTCCACACTACAGTTTGTGATTACAGTTGCAGAGCATTAATTCTAATCCCAGGAGCCATCATTCCACTCTGGGGACTGTCATTCCAGTCCCAGAACACTTCTGCTACTCCCATGGACTGTAATTCCAGTTGGCGAGCTGTCTTTCCAGTTCCATAACACTTCTGCTATGCCCAGGGGCCATCATTCCACTTCCAGAACACTTCTGCTACTCCCAGGGGCTGTCATTCCACTTGGGAGGCTGTCATTCCAGACCCAAAGCACTAATTCTATTTCTGGGGACTGTCTTTCCACTCTGGGACCTGTTTTCCCAGTCCCAGAGCAGTTTATCTGGGCCCAGATACATTAATCGAAAATCCACTCCATGTTTTCATTGTAACTATTTTGTGCTGTAATGTATTTCATTAGAGCCCATGCAAGTCAATTGGTATTCCTGGCTCCCATTATCTCTAATGGGCCTTCAAGCTTTTCCCATTGTGCAATCATGTCATTCATTTTAGTACACCCCTCTGCTGGGCACTAGTACATTGCACTGGTTCTGCTGGTCTTGCAAAAATGCCCCCCTTCAGTTTCTACAGCAGATATTCTCTGGCTTGGCCTTATTCCTGTTGGGTTTGCACTGTTTCTGCTGGGCTTGCAAAAATATCCCCCACCTTCCATTTCTGTGAAGAAATTCTTTAGTTTGACCTTAGTTCATTGGAAAGAATTGGGTGCGGGGCACCTTCTCTGGGGGTGCATAATTTGGACACCGTATATCAAATCCTCACCAAACTGAGCATGCAAATAGAAGAGAATCAGACAGAGATCCCCTGTGAGTTTGGTGTCTCTAGCATGCCAGGGGGCATTCTACTGTATCACGAACCTCATGAACTGAACCAGTTTGTTTAGCCCTTAACATTTTGCGACAGTTCATGGTTCATGAACCGGGTACACCAGGATTCTAACTAAACCACATTTTCCCAGTTTATGCCCATCCCTACTGCTTAGCTTCCAACATTTGATAAGACCAGGCTAGCCTGGGCCATCCAGCTTGGCAGACAGGGTTTTTACAAAACAGTTATACATTTATATGGAGCTGCGGTGGCTCAAGTGGTTAAGACGCTGAACTACAGGCTGTGGAAGGTCAGTAGTTCAGCGGTTCAAGACCCGGGTACCGCAAGACAGGGTGAGCTCCTGTCTCTAGTTCCAGCTCCTGCCAACCTAGCAGTTCGAAAGCAAGAAATTGCAAGTAGATAAATAGGTACCACTTCGGTGGGAAGGTAACAGCGTTCCGTGCGCCTTGGTGTTTAGTCATGCCGGCCACATGACCACGGAAACGTCTTCGGACAGCGCTGGCTCTTCGGCTTTGCAACGGAGATGAGCACCGCAACCCTAGAGTCGGATTCGACTGGCTTTCGAGCAAGGGAACCTTTACCTTTACCTTTACTATACATTTATATGTCTGCTCTTCCAATGATTTCTGCTCTTCGGATGATGTGTGGATTGTCTCTGTGACAAAGACACTTCATAGGGTCAGCTTCTAATATAGATCATAGCAGCAGCATGGAATTCCTGCCATACACAAGTTTAGCTAGGGGTGGATACAGCCTCTATAAAGTATGAAGCAGGCCTGCACATAGCACTTCTAATAAAGATGCACTAACTGCTTCAGAAGCCTGTTTGACAATGAGAGCTATCATCCCCTTGAAAAGCACGAATCTCATTTAATTAAATATGAAGCAATTATGCAGAGTGTTATAGCCATAATTTGATATTCCTGCAGCATTTTGGTTTTATAATTAGCTTGTTGGCATGAAAATCATTAGCGAATAACACTGAAGAATCATAAGATATGTTTGTGTTTGTCAGGGTCGAGTAACCAGTGCTGTGGTCGACATGGTTTTCCATTACAGCAAATGGCTTGCTTAGTTCCATCAACAGTGCAAAGGGGTAACTTCCCAGGCAATTGCAATCAGCCCAATGTGTCGTTGTGTTTCTAATTCCAGAAGTTTTATTCAGGGGTAATAAACGTTGGGATTAGGGACAGCCTAATATGATCCTCAACGTGCTAAAGAAACCACAAGCGGGTGCAATCGATAATCTTTTCTGGAAATGTTCAGCACATGCGCTCAACAGGTGACGGATTGTACCCAAATGAAAAGCAACATGCTTTGAATCTGCCACCACATTTTGTTGCTTTTAATTAAAGAAACGGAAGGGGAATACAAACACCAAGCATCAGAATGGAAACCCCCAACACAGTTAGATGATTTGTGTTACATTTGGCAGTCGTCAGCCCCGGAGTTTACAAGATCAGGGAGAAGGTCTGACCCTGGTGCTCTTGCCGTGAGAATGTTTAAATTAAACGGAAGGCTCTGTGAACGGGAGCTGCCACGGCTTAATTAAAAGCCCTCTCTGCTCTCTTCTGCCTCAGCTTCTAATTCCAGTGCAAGGTGGGGACACACGGCGCTTTGTCTTTGTAGCTGGTAATTAGACTTGGTAATGCGGCTGTCCTGTTTACAGTGTAAATTCAGATAATGATGAATGGAGTCGGCTTATGGAGAGTCCCGACAATACTTCAGGCACACTGAGTGGATGGGCTTCCCAAATAGCGGGTGAATGATAAGTAAATCATTACCTGTTAATGACTTCGTGATTGCTCGGGAATGTCACAGCAGAAACTCTCTAGCAGAGGTGTCGAACTCATTTGTTACAAGGGCCGGGTCTGGCATAAACGTCATTTTGTTGGGCCACGCCGTGTGTGCCTTAAAATGTAATGCCAGATACCAGAGATACAAACTTTATATAGGACAACAGCTGGTAAGCTCCATATTGGTGTCTTCTCACCACAAGGCTCCATGGGCTGGGGGGTACCCATGGGCTGGCTGCCAACAGAGAATCATCTGCACTCCCCCAACACATGCAAATGCCGAACCCCATGGCCATCTGGGACAACATCCCCGGAGCTGCAAGCTGAGCAGAGAGGCATGCAACTTCACCTTGGAACCCTGAGCCAGCATGAATGCAGCTGCAGTGGCTTTCAATGTATGGGTGAGGCTGCTACTGAAGTAGGTTTGCCAAGTCCTCACCTCATGAAGAGCGGGGGAGTCCAGTGCTGGTCCGGGATGATTGTGGCCCCGCCCCCAACGTGCCCAACGTGATTGCATCACTTCCGGGTGACGTGCTGACACCGGACATGTCACGTGCTTTGGGGGTGGGGTTCCCCAGGGGCCCGATCCACCGGTAGCGGGTAATGGGCCTCTCGGGCGGGGTTTTCCCCGCCCCTCGGGGCGACCTTGCAAGCCTATACTGAAGCAAAGGGGCTCGGCTTGACTGCTGCAGATGAGGTTGTTCTGCCACACTGAAATCACAATAGGAGTGGCTCTGCTCACTTGCCCCTCCAAGCAGCCTCCTGTTCCTTCCGTCACACCAGTTTCTTGTGGGCTGGATAAGAGCCCTGAATGAGCCAGTTCTGACCCTCAGGTTTGATGTTTGACACCCCTACTCTATTGATATATCTAATAGCCAAGGGTCCCTTTGTACGGATATCTCAATCCACACTCCGGGACCACATGGAGAGTAAATAGATTTTCCTGCACACTTGGGGCACTCCTGATGGGTGCAGAAAAATCTGAAATGTTGAACAAAACTATACGGGGATACTTAACCCCCCCCAAAGTAAGAGCATTCCTTGTGCATGCACAAAGAATGCACTTACCACTGGGAACTGTGGCAGAGGCAAGGCTCCCCACTGTTGCCGCTGTTGGGGGGGAGAAGCCTTGGTGGGGTGGTTGGGAGCTGCACAGGGCTCACTGCCGTTGCCGCTCTCAGGGGGGGAGCCTTGGTGGGCCTGGTAGCTGGGAGCTGCACAGGGATTGCCACCATTGGGGGGGAGCCTTGGCAGGCCCAGCAGCTGGGAGCCACTCAGGGCTCACCGCTGTTGCTGCTGTCGGGGGAGGGGAGCCTTGGCAGGCCGGCTGAGAGCAACACAGGGCTCGCAGCCGCTGTGGGAGGGGGAAGCCTTGGCAGGCCAGGTGGCCCCACCTGCTGGGCTCACCTGTGGCTGCCTCCTCCTCCATGCAGAGGCCCTGCTGCTTCTGAGGGTTGAGAGCCGTGGGGAATACTCCCCCCCCCGTGAGTATCGGGTCCTCTTTCTTGTAGCGTTCATATGTGGAGCTGGAAGCAGGGCAGCTGGAGCAAGGATATAAGAAACGTCTGGATGGGGAGGAGGATCAAAATGCCACATTAAATATTTCAAAGCTATGGTCAGCGATTTGGTGACCGGATAGCGACCTCCCCTTTAAGAGGGTGAGGGCCCATGGCTCGGTAACAGAGCACCTGCTTTGCAAGCTTATTTCCTGGGATCTCCAGTTGAAAAGGTCAGATGCTAGGGGATGTGAGAGACTGTGACCTTGGAGAGCTGCTGCCAATCTGAGTAGACAGTACTGACCTTAATAAAATTGTTTGGTTCAGTATAAGGCAGCTCCACGTGTTCATGACGTGATCGACCAGGACCCCCCTCCTCCTCCCAGCCATACGGCAAACTGCTCTGCCAGCAAACTCTACCACTCTCTCCACATCCTTTCTTTGCTGTTGATCGGTTGCCTACTTGTACTCCATAGGAGACAAGATTTGTCAGTGGGGCCTCTAGCTAACTGGCATAACTGAAAATGCGATAAGAAAGTTCTAACTGTGGTACCAGATCTATAATTTACACTTTTACTCATATGAGTCAGTGTTAGATGTTTGTTTATATACTTAATGTCGTTTATAGTCCACCTTTTTCACTTGGGCTCAAGGCAGTTTACTCTGAGTGACGCAATGGAAAAAGTACAGAGGAGGGCAACCAGGATGGTTAGGGGGTTGGAGCACCTTCCCTGTGAGGAAAGGCTGAAGAGCCTGGGACTTTTCAGTTTAGAAAAGAGATGACTGGGGGGGCATGATAGAGGTTTATAAAATTATGCATCAGGTGGAAAGAGCTGACAGAGAAACTTTTCTCCCTCCCCCAAACTACTAGAACTTGAGGGCATCCAATGAAGCAGATGGGCTGTAGGTTCAGGGTAGACAAAAGGAAATACTTCTTTACACAGAGAGTGATTAAAATCTGGAGTTTACTGCCAGAGCATGTAGTGATGGCCACAGGTATAAATAGCTTTAAAGGGGGATTAGATAGGGTCATGGAGGATAGGTCTATCAGTGGCTTTGATGACTCTGGGGAACTTCCACATTCAGAAGCACTAAGCATCTGAATCCCAGACCCAGGCAGCAACATCAAGGAATTGCTCGGCCTCTATGCCCTGTTGCTGGTCCTCCAGAGGAACTGGTTGGCCACTGTGTGAGACAGGATGCTAGACTACATGGTTCAACAGGGCTCTCCTTATGTTCTCATGTTCTTAATACAATCATCAAGATGGTACTTTCAATAAACAATGAAATAGGATTTGGGTTGTAGAACCAATCAGAAATCTAAAAGCCAACTGAAACAAAGTATAAATAAATAAATAAATAAATAAATAAACATGACACATTATACGATGCAAAATTACATAGAAGGGTGCTACTTACAGCAAGCTATACACAGCACAACAGAGCATAGTCACTAATAATTTATCCAAGTAACTTTGTGAACCATTTGATACAGTGCAACTCTATTGACAGTATAGAAAAACTCTTTTGGATAATTCAGTTTTGCGTAGTTTGTGAACAGCCAGGAGAGTGGGAACCTTCCTGACCTCCTCAGGCAGGCCGTTCCACAAGGTGGGGGGCCACAATAGAGAGGGCACATGTATGGGCAATTGCTGATTTTGCCCATTTCAGGTTGGCACCTGCAGTCCTGCTCAGATAAGTGAAGCTGTTGTGGAAGCACACAGGAGGAGGGGCAGTCCCGCAGATACCAGGGGCCTGACCATAAAGGACTTTGTAAGTGATAGCCAATATGTTAAATCGAGCCCAATAACTGATGGGCAGCCAATGGAGTGACTGCGAAATGGGAGTCATATTCATGTTCTGTCTAGCTCCTGGCAATAGCCAAGTTTTGCTGTTCCACACCAGCTATAGTTTCCGAGCTGATTTTGCAGCAATGAACATGCAGTTTTGTGAAGTTCTCCTAAATTGAAAAACATATAAAGTGCTTCCAAAGTGTACTTGAAATGTATCGTTTGACTCATACATACAGGAAATGGACCATTCTATATATTTAGGCAATGGTTGATGGCTTTTGACCGGAATGCGGGAGTGGTACCCAATATAAAATAGATGAACCTTGTCAAAGTGTTCTAACACAAATAGATTTACGAACATATACACTTAACTCCTGATCTCTTTATTAATCTTGATTCACCAACATTAGTCTTTGTATCAACAGCAGGTCAGAGATCGAGAAAGGGCTGCCATGCCTGGCTAACTCAAAAACACTTGTGGATAATACAATGTATCTTCTGCTTTGCAAGGAGAAGCCTTACATAATTTGTGTGGTCATACAGTTGAAGTTTTCTGGCTGCAGTTTATTTATTCTTGTCGTTTTCAAAAAGCACAGAATTCTGATGTTAGTTACTTAATAATTGCAGCAGGACGGAGGTGGTCCCATATGGTATGCGAGGTACACTATACAGGAATTAAGTGCACCAAAATTCTCCTGATCTGTGGACCAGCGTACATAATCAGCAGAACTGAACATTATGTTTTACACAAGCATTTCCCCTCATCTCTTCCACCTCAGATGAGAGGGAGCATATGTTTCTACATAAGAACATAAGAGAAGCCAATGTTGGTACAGGCCAGTGGCCCATCCAGTCCAACACTCTGTCTCACAGTGGCCAAAAATATCAGGTGCCATCAGGAGGTCCAGCAGTGGGGCCAGGACACTAGAAGCCCTCCCACTGTTGGCCCCCCCCAGCTTATTTATTTAAACACTGACACCTGGAATGAAACTGCTGCTATCATTTCACCTTTCCTACGGAAACAAACTTCACTGAACATAAAAAATCAGAGGGTTAAGAGGAGGGCTAACATTCCCCCCCCTGACCTGCTATCTTTCTAAGAGAACAGAGGGTTTTTTTGGTGAAGGAGCATCTAGACCAAACTATTCCCACATTTGCCACAATGTGTCATCTGCAGCTTGAAGTAATGCAATCCAGAAAAAAATGTCATGTGTCATTCTGATAACTGCACATTCTAATCTTAAATGGGACTTGGATTATTCTAGTGTTCAGGAAAGGAGGTGTTTGGGCCATATTTAGGATGAGCACATTTCCCTCATTCCATTCATTTATTGATCTATATGATGCCCTCCTGTCCACTTCCCTCCCTCAGAGGCAAGATTTTCCTCCATTTCTCTTTCCCCCCTTTCCTAACTGAGCTGCCCTAGTAATGTGTTTTCTTCTTTGCTGAAGAACTCTGGCTGTCCCACCCTGTCACAGTATAATATTTTGGCTGTTGGCTCAACCCAAGAACCTGAGCCCCCTTAAAATTTTTATGTTCAGAGGTTTTTGTTCCAGTGTTTTCCAAACACTCCAGTACATTTTCTTTGAGTATTCACTGACTCTTGTAGTTTCCAGAAGGGTGGCACACTCTTTTCAGTACCCAAACCCCTTCTCTTGAAACACCAGTACTCATCTTGAGTTTTTAACTGATTATTGAGGTTTCTACAGGCAATTTCTAACCATACCCAACTAGGCATCTCATTACTCTTTAGAGCCCTGTTTGACTGGGTAGAGAAATTCTCCTCTCACTAGAAGATTTATCCTCTTTCTTTGGCCCGGATGGGAGTCTTCACCTAACTTCCCAAACTTCCTTGCCAACTTTCCCCATTCTCTGTTTGTTTAAAACTGCTCTCAGATAAGGCTGAAATCAGACTCAACTCAGTCAAGGCAGAAATCTGACTTATTCTCTTCTCAGCATGCAGCTGTCAAGTTTTTCTCTGCTCAGCCGATGCTACCCAATCAGATTACTTGGAGTAGCCTGTCACTCAAGGCTCTCTGTTTCTATGAAGAATTAACCTTTTACAGTCCTTCAGCTGTTTGTACAGCTCTTCTAAGCTTTTAAAAAGTGTGTCACACTCTAAAAGTCTGATCTGCCCTGTGCTCCATTGCACCAATTCGAATGTAAAGGACAGAATGTTTAGTATCAGTTCTGGGATTGGCACATTTGCAGTTTGCTGTAGCTTCAGTTCCTGCAGTTCACTTGGATCTCTTTCCTACTCTGTCTTACTAGCACATGTGTTCATTGATAAAACATGACAAAAAAAAACCCCTGATCTTGATAAGATTGTATCACTGTATCAAGATTGTCTTTTTATGAAGTGCAGGCTAGCCCACTCCCATCAGATCTCAGAAGCTAAGCAGGGTTGGCCCTGGCTAATATTTGGATGGGAGACCACCAAGGAACACCAAGGTCATGAAATGGAGGCAGGCAATGGCAAACCTGTGTCAAGGCATGAACCCCAGGGGAGTTGCCATAAGTCAGCTGTGACTTGAGGGCACTTTCTACCACCCTACACACGTGAAGCTGGACACTGGTGAAACACCACACAAAAAGAACTGGGGACGTTTAAGATTTTGTTATCATACCACTTTTTGTTTGAAACATCCAGTTTCTACCAAGGGTGGGTTCCCCCTAAGCATTTTATTATTTATTTAAACACATACTTGGAACATACTTTTTAATGGCATTTTATGAAAACAGCCTGTTACTTGTGTTGATGGCTTTAAAATGTGATAAAAGAAGCCATTAAATTGGGGAAAACAGATGAACACGCATGAAGCTGCCTTATACTGAATCAGACCATCAGTCTATCACGGTCAGAACCGCCTACTCAGACTGGCAGCAGCTCTCCTGGGTCTCAGGCAGAGGTTTTCCACACCACCTGTTGTCTGGTCCTCTTAACTAGAGATGCCGGGGATTGAAACTGGGGCCTTCCGCATGCAAAGCAGAGCTCTTCTACTGAGCCATAGCCTCTCCCTGAAATGAAAAGGCTCACAGTGACAACAGGTGAGCCACAAAAGAAGCAAAAATGGTCACACTCATCCATGCCAGAAAACAGTCTCAGTACAAATATACCATCTTTTGATTTGGTGTTGTAGCAATGCACACAGATGGACACTTACAACTAAAGAATCCTGATGTGCACTGGCAATGTAGAAGACAATAAAAGACAAACAGGAGCCCAAATCCCTAGCCAATTGTGCATTTTAGTTTCAGGAACAAGATGAGGGATTGTATTCTGCAGTCTGTTTTCAGTGATGGAAGGGAACTTCTGTCATCAGAGGAGAAGGAACAATTTCCACTGATGCTCCCTCCTACTACAGACTCAAGGTTGCCAGCTCTGGGTTGGGAAATGTCTGGAGATTTGGCAGTGAAGCCTTAGGTAGCTGGAGTTTTGGGAGGGGGGTGACCTCAACCGGGTATAATGCCATACATCCACCCTCCAGAGCAGCCATTTTCTCCAGGGAACTAATCTCTGTAGTCTAGCTATCAGTTGTAATTCTAGAAGATCTCCTGGCACCACCTGGAGGTTGGCAGCCCTACTTATGTTATTCATGCCGTTTCCCTGATTCCCAAAACATGTTTCTGAGAGAGGGCTCAGTGGGCTGTAGAAGAGGGGCGGAATGCAGTAAGTTCCACGTCACAAGCTCCGTTCTGTTCATGGATCTTGTCAAGTAGAACTCATTGTAATTCCAACTATATTTTAAACCTATTCTTTCTTTCTGTGGCACCGGCTCTCGACGGGAAACCCATTCTTTAGAAACAAAGGTTGCTATAGAAAAACATGGTAATCCTCAGATCATACAACAATTATATACCTTAGATTTGTAGCAGATGCTGAAGAAGGGTAGTTTTGTTCAGGCGTAGTACCTGGATTTGGCTCATCGTAAAGAAAAGATGAGGGAAGCAGGGAAGTAAAGTGGTGTATGAAAATTTATAGAGTTGGTTACATGACAATGGGTTTCCCCCTCAAGGTCACCCTGGCATAAAATGTATGCCTACAATGGCTCTGTAGAGGAGTATGCTATAAAAACAATAAAATGTGTGCAGACAAAGAAGATGTCAGGTGGATTATTGCTTTGACAGTCTCATGAGACTAGAGGACAGGTGTTGCCTAACGGCAGCAGATAAAATAAATGCTGACAGCCAGGTGACACTCCCCAAGTGTAAAATTGGTAATGCACCAAAGGAGTCCACCCCTTGAGTATACCCCATTGGTGCTCACTTGGAAATTGCCCCCAGCCAACTTGGATGCAGGAAACGGCTAACAAGGTTGCAGGTGTATTAAAATAGATTGCTGTTAAAAAAAAAAATCTCAGCTGCTTCCTGGTCTCTCTTTGCCTAGCCATTACTCTCTTCTCCTGCTGGTCTCTCTTCAAGACCCCTTTTTAAAGTCAAGTATTTCCTGGATTTCTTTAGCCTATTTTCGCTCTTCCATCGTCACTTTGGTACACTGTAGTTCAGTGGTAAGGCACGTGCTTTGAAGCTGCCATGTACAATCAGCAGTATCTCCCGTTAAGAGATCTTGGGTGTCAGGTGCTGGCAAAGATCCTGCTCTGACTGAGACCTTGGAGAGCCACCACCATATGCCCTTGCCCCTACAAGCATTTAAGGCAACAGTGATAGCCCAGTTCCTATATGGAATCCCAATCTGGATCCAAGCCGTTCGACCCGGGATGTATACAAACAACTTTTCTTCATGCCTTTTTTGGAGTGCCCAGATGTGTGGCTTCATCTGGGCTGAAGATCATTATCTATTCTACATGCTAGATCAGCAATGATTAAATTCAGGCTAACCCTTGCCTTAAAAGATTCTTTGCCTACTCTACTGTTATGGCTTCAAGCAGATCTTTTTTGTAGACAAAAAAATAATAATCTCACTGATATGGGCTTCTCTCTGACTAACCTAACCTGGATCTAAATAAAGCTTTTATTTCTGTGACTGGGAAGAGGCTTGAAGAACTTGAAAGGCGGCATCTTTTATTCAATGCTAAATGGATTTGTACTCCTATGTTTCTGGGCTTCATGCCTTGATCCCCATTTACCTGTAGTAATTAGTTATCCTATATTAAGGTTCTCCTCTACCAAAGGCTTTTTTTGATGGCTCGCTTTCATGCATTCCCTTTGGCGGAGCTTCATGGCATGTATGCAGGGATGCCCCAGGAGCAGAAACAAATGTTTATATGGAGCTCAGATACTGCTGTCCATCTCCCACTGCTTTCCTTGCAGGTTGTTTGCTACACCCAGAGCTTCTCTCTAGCTCCCGTTCTGGCAATTTACCCTTACCATTCGACAAATTACCATCTTTTAAACTTTCTTTTGGGTAATGATAGAGAAGTTGCAGAACCTGTTGCTAAATACATTTTGGCAGCTTTGAGTACCTGAGCCAAATAGGGATGCCAGCCTCCAGGTGTGACCTGGGGATCCCCCAGAATTACAGCTCAACTCCAGACTACAGAGATCAGTTCCTCTGGAGAAAGTAGATGCTTTGGAGGGTGGACTCCATGGGCATTGTACCCCACAGAGGTCCCTGTCTTCCTCAGGCTCCATCCCCCAAATCTTCAGTAGTTTCCCAACCTGGATCTGGCAACCCTACCCACCATCCCCTGCTGGTGGCCGGGGCAGACCTGGCAACCCTATAGCCAAAATACTTTCATCTCTAGGACAGATAAGAATTGTAATCTTACTTTGTATAAAATGTTTTAAATATGTGCTGCCCTGTACATAGTAATTCTTTTTGTGTTACTGTATTTTATATTTTAACCTAGTTTTATATTCTCCTGGTCTCTTGCAGTATGTCAGCTTGGTGTATATGCATGTTTGTTAATCCCTAAACTTTCTAGCCTGGGATTTCATGGTTTGTTCTCTTCACTGGTAAGGACACAGTTGGCAACAAATCCGCCTTGTGAATAGATACGCTGTCGGCGAAAAGAGAGAGAACCACATCCTTCTTCTTAAAATAAAAATGGCTTGTTAGTCAGTATGCATCAGCTTGCTCCTTGAAGGTGAGAGGAGTAGCTATTCCTCTTTCCAAATACTCTCCTTTTAAAATTATGGCTACAGAAATAGATCCTAAGCGCTGATTTATTTCTGTTAAAAGCTCCTTTGGTGGCTCTCTGTTTAACTATATGCTCATTATACACCCCCAAATTCCAATCAATATACATTCATTCAGACTACTTTGCAGAAACTTGAAACCTTTGGTAAAGGTGCATCGCTAATTGATGGAAATTTTAATTCTGTTATAAATCAGTCACTGGGCTGATTTATAACAGAATCCAAGCCTACGTTACTAAAGATGCTGAAAAGGACTCGTGAGGAGTCTCCCTTGAGCCCCTCTGCTATAACTGTGTTCCATACATCCACAGGAAGGAGATCGTAGTTTCTCTCTCCATGTCACTGGCATTCACTCCTGTATTGATCTTCCAGGTACCACTCATGTCTGGCAGATAAAATTCAGCATGAGGGGAAAATATGGTCCAATGGGTGTCTCTGCCGCAGTTGAAACAGTGAGTGAACTTTAGGTTCCATGCACGTCTCCCAGTAAGGTTATGGATCATTTCAGTCCGCTCAGCCTAGAGGAAGTTGACAAACTGTTCCTAACTGTACACCCCACCACATGCTCCCTTGATCCGTGCCCTTTGTGTTTAATTAAAGCTGGCTGTGCGGGGTTTCAAGGTGCCTTAAGGGAGATTATCAACAAGTTCCTCTCAGAGGGACTGTTCTCTAGTGCACTTAAGGAAGCAGTGAAAAAGCCATCCTTGGATCCAGCCAAATTGGCTAACTACCGGCTGGTTTCCAACTTGCCCTACTTGGGCAAGAGAATAGAGAGGGCGGTGGCAATTCAGTTACAGGGCTTTTTGGATGACGCTGCCATTTTAGATCCCTTCCAGTCTGGTTTTCACCCGGACCATGGGACGGAGACGGCACTGGTTGCCCTCACAGATGACCTCCAGAGGCATCTGGATTGGGACGGATCGGCGGTGCTGTTGCTGTTGGACCTGTTGGCAGTCTTCAGCATGGTTGACCATCAGCTACTGATCCACCACCTCACTGACACTGGAGTCCAGGGGCTTGCTTTGCAACGGCTTGCCTCCTTCCTCCAAGGATGGGGACAAAGGGTGGCACTGAGGGAACAGCTATCCCAAAGGCACCTACTCAGCTGTGGAGTGCCCCCAGAGGTTGTGCTGTCCCCCGATGCTCTTTAATATCTATATGTGCCCCCTTTCCCAGATTGCCCAGAGGCATGGACTGGGATGTCACCAGTACGCAGATGACACCCAGCTCTATCTGTTGTTGGGTGGCCAGTCAGACTCCAAACTGGAAGATCTGGACCAGGCATTACAAGCCGAGGCTGGTTGGGTTAGACTGAGCCGACTGAAACTGAATCCAACGAAGACGGAGGTCCTGGTCCTGAGTCGGGACGGCCTGAGGGTAGGGATCCCACTCCCAATCTTCGATGGGGCACTGTTGGTGCCAGCGCCGGTGGTTAGGAGTTTGGAAGTGCTCCTGGATGCCTCCTTAACAATGGAGACCCAGGTAGCAGCCACTGCCAAATCAACTTTTTACCACCTTTGGCTGATCAGTCAGCTGGTTCTCTTCCTTGAATGTAATGACTTGGCAACAGTAATCCATGCAATGGTTACCTCAAGACTGGACTGCTGTAACACTCTACAGGGGGCTGCCGTTGTCTCAAATATGGAAGCTACAGTTAGTGCAAAATACTGCAGCCAGGCTTCCGATGGGTCTCCCTATGTGGGAGCACATCCCGCCTGTGCTAAAAGCATTGCACTGGCTGCCAATAGCATAATGAATTCATTTCAAGGTGCTGGTTCTCACCTTTAAAGATCCTTCATGGATGCGGATGGTATGCTGGAAGCAGCTGATCTGGGTACACCTAGTGAATTTGATGGTATTTTAGGAGGTTTATTGGCTAGCCATCTCTAAGCAATGATCAGTGACAAGACCAAAAAGGCCTTTCGTGTCAAAGGGAGAAAAGGAAAGGAAAACACAGCAACCAGAAATGCAGTTAACTTCCCCCTCCCTGCCAAGTATTGTTATTGCTATTGCAACAGGCTTGTTTTGGAACACAGTGAATATACTAGATATCAAGAAATATACTAGATATCAAGAAAACCTCTTTTCACAACTATAGACCCAGCACAAACCACAGGAATGTAATACAGTAGCCAAAACAAGTTTGTTTCTCTTTCTCCATATATGGAGAGTACCAGGAAGAGAAGGAAAGGGAGGCGGGTTGTATTCTCACTTAGATTCAAATGTCCAGTTCTATGGTAATCCAAAAAGTCAAAGATGAAATTTCTATAGTTGGTTAACACTTATGTCTGAAATCAAAGTCAGATCAGGTCTTTGTAACTCCAAATCAGGGAAGAATAAAAACCAAGTTACTTCCCCTAGTGTCTTTCAAAAAAAAAAAAACAAAGAAAAAAAAAGATCCACACTTCACCCCACTGAAGGGGGAAAAAATGGGTACGTTGCAAGATATCAGAGGCTTCCAATCAAAGAACTCAAGACGTTGCTGTTGTAAAATAGTCAAAAAGTGTTTAATACTTAGACTATTAAAGGATCTTGCTCTATTGGAAAGAAGAGATTTCTTTGCTTTTAAAAAACCTTTAAAATACTTTATTCTAAGGGAAAAGGTACACGGGATTGCTACAAATTAACAAAACACTAAGAGCTACATTTCTAAGCTTCCTATACTGAAGACAAGCACACACGTAATGGAGATTTCCTCCTTCTTCTTGACCCCTAGAAAGGAAGTCACCTGGAACAAATGACCAATCTGCATCAAAATAGAAGTTACTTTTCCCGGGCAAATCCCCCATTGGCTTAGTGCCAGGTATCCCTTCCAGGTCAGTCTAAACAATAGCAAACTAGGAATACAAGTTAACCCTATAATGACTGAATCAGACCTTGTAAACACATACATTTCCAACACCCCTTCTCAAGGTCTGACATGTAAGTCATACATACAAAAACATTATTAATTATTCAATTCAACATTTGTACCAATCATATTCAACATTTTACGTAGACGTTCAAATTTCTCTTTGGTCAGTGGCTTAGTCAGAATGTCAGCCACCATTTCTTCTGTACGACAATGCTCAATATCTATCAGCTTCTTCTGGTACAAATCCTTCACTAAAGCACACTTAATACCAATTGATCTACTTCTAGCTGTGGTGCTTTCTTCCTTACATATGGTAATACAAGCCTGATTATCTTCAAACATAAGTACAGGTACAGGTTCTCTTATTCCAAAGTCCTTTAACATATGAAAAATCCATTCAAGTCTACTACAGGCACTTGCTGCTGAAACACACTCCGCTTCCGCTGTAGACTGCGCCACAACAGTTTGTTTTCTACCAGTCCAGTCTATTAGTCCATCTCCGTAGAAAAATAGATATCCACTTGTAGACTTGTAGTTGTCCGATTCTTCTCCCCAGTTGGCGTCCATGTATACGACTAGTCTGGGCCCTTCAGACGGTGCAATTTTCAGTTGTAAGTCCATTGTTCCTTTCAGGTACCGCGCCAGTTTCTTTATTGCACTCCAATCATGATGATTAGGCGAACTCACTTTTCTGCATAAGGTGCCAACTGCCGCTGTGATGTCTGGTCTCGTGGTTTTGCTCAGGTAGAGAAGTTTCCCAACTGCTTCTCTGTATTCTCCAATGTCTCTGAGTGGTTGTCCATTCTTTTCCTTCAGATATCCAGGTTCCATTGGTATGGATGATGTTTTACAGTCCTTCATGCCAATAGATTCTACAAAGTCCATAATCTTTCGTTTCTGGCATAGAAGAAAAGTCCCATCCTCGAGTCTCTCAATTTGCATTCCGAGGTACTGTTGTACATCTCCTAGCTGTTTGACTTCCACGTCCTTATTCAGTCCATCAGCTATGTCTTTGATGTCCTTTCTGTTTTGACAGGCCACGATCAGGTCGTCAACGTAAACAAGAACATACTGGTATTGTCCATTTTTAATTCTAGTGTACAGACAAGGTTCAGCTTTCCCTTGTTCAAAACCTTGCTTCTGTAGCAGTCCAGTAATTTTGTCATACCAGGCCTTTGCTCCTTGTTTTAGCCCATAGAGTCCTTTGTTGAGTCTGTAGACATAATCCTCTTGTCCTTTGACTTTAAAACCTTCAGGTTGTTCCATGTAGATTTCTTCGGATAGTTCTCCATTGAGAAAAGCAGTCTTTACATCAAGATGCTCTACAACCATGTCTCTTGATGCTGCAACACTAAGAAGTGTTCTGAAAGTTGCTTGGTCGGTAACTGGAGCAAAAGTTTCAAAATAGTCAGTCCCATATTCTTGTGAATAGCCTTTGGCCACTAGGCGTGCTTTGTATAGCTCCACAGTTCCATCTTCTTTATGCTTTATTTTGAAAACCCATTTGCATCCAACAGGCTTTCTGCCTTGAGGTAGCTTAGTAAGAGTCCATGCTTCCTTCTCGTAAATGGATAGTATTTCTTGTTCCATTGCTGTAATCCATTTGTCTTTTTCACTCGTAGGTAGGTTGCATACTTCCTTCCAGTTCTTGGGCTCCTTTGCGGATTGCACAGTTTCACAAAATCCATATTTCTTTGGTGGTTGCCCTTTAGTGCTCCTTTCTGACCGTCTCACACTGGTTGTGGGTTCTGCTGCCTCCTCTGGTGTGGTTCCCGCTTCCCCTTCTGTTCTGGTAGTTTCCTCAGAAGGTAGACCTGCCGGTTCCCCGGTGATCACTACAGGTAACCATGTCACCAACTCTTCAGGTGCAGTCCCAGACATCTGTGGATCAGTTGCACTGGAAACACTTGGCAAATCACTCTCATCAACAAATACAACATTGCGTTCCTTAACTGTGCAATTTTGTGGATTGTATATCCTGTATCCCTTTCCACCGATTGGATACCCTACTACGAATCCAACTTCAGCTCTGGGGTCAAGTTTTCCCCTTTTCTCCTTTGGTATGTGGGCATACCCTTTGGAACCAAAAGCTTTGATGTGCTTTAATCCAGGCTTCTTTTTAAACCAGGCCTCAAAAGGAGTGGTCCCAGTAAGCTTTGAGGGTACTCTATTGTGTAGATACACTGCTGTGTTCACAGCTTCAGCCCATAGGCTGTTTGGTAGTCCAGAATGCATAAGCATTGCCCTACACATGTCCTGAATTGTTCTGTTCAGCCTCTCAGAAGATCCATTTTGTTGAGGCGAATGTGGGATAGTCACCTTGTGTTCAATCCCTTCATGTTCCAAAAATGCTTTAAATTCAGCATTGCAATATTCTCCACCTCCATCAGTGCGTAAGCTTTGGGGTGCTCTGCCAAACTTATTTTTAATTGTGGCCAGGTAACATTTGAATTTATTCAGTGTCTCATCTTTGCTCTTTATCAGATACACAAAAGTATATTTTGTTTTATTCTCAGTAAAAGTCACAAAATATTTGTTCCCGCCACAGGATGGCGCTAGTGGACCAACAAGATCACTGTACACAGTCTCTAAAAAGTCCACATTCTGAGCCGTATATTTTCTAGAATATTTTGGGGCTGTGCCCTTCGCTTTGAGACACGTTTCACATTTCTCCTTTGCCTTATCACAATTCACAACAGAAATTCCACATTCCTTCAAAAGTCTTTCAACACTCTCCATGCTTCTATGCGCAAATTTCAAATGCCAACCGTACAAACAATCCTGATGATTACAAGAGTCATTGCTAGTTTGACAAACTTGCCTCTCATCATTAATAGTTCCAGAGTTCTCAGAAACATCCACAAGGTAATGAAATCCATTTCTCTCTTCCACCTTGAATTCAAAATCAGGTATCTCAGCAATGATTCTACTGTTCTTCCTTTTCTTAAGTAACACAGTATGATCACTGTCCATAAGCCTCTTAGTTGAAATCAAATTATCAGCTGCTCCAGGGACTAGAGCCACATCTTGCAACTTAACATTAATCACTTCTCCAGTAGTAGTGAGAAGTTCAATGGGTACCTTCCCCACGCCTCTGACATCAAGCAATTCCTTATTGGCTTGAAAAATCTTTGGCCTATTGTTAACATCAAGTTCAGAAAACAGTTCCTCATATTTGCAAATGTGCATGCAGGATCCAGAATCAACCAAAAAGACTTTCTTATTCTCATCAATATCAACACCACCACAGATTCTGAAAGCATGGTCTTTTCTTCTAGCATGGAAATTCCCAGGTCCCTTTGTCTGCAGTTTAAAACCTCTGCAATTATTTCCTCTGTCACTGGGTGTCTCACCCCTGTGACCATGTGCTTCAGAAGGCTTTTGTTTGCTTGTTGCATTAGATTCAAAGCCTCTGGTATATCTAAATTCACAGGATGCACTCAATTTTCCTTTTAAATCTGTGCCCATGTTTCAAACTCAGTACAGACATTTCATTAGACAACACATTATCACTGCTTCTTGATTCAAATTCTTCCTTTAAAATCAACAGCAAATCCTCAAGCTTTAGATCATCCTTGTGCCTCAGAGTCATAGCTAGATTCTTGTAACTTTGTGGCAGACCTCTGAGAATAGCTGTTATCATATCAATTTCATCAGGAGTTTTGCCTAACTCCTTGTAAACACATTCATTTCCAACAGTTGCCAGATGATAAGGATACCCAAATGTCAGAGAATCAAGCCAAAGCTCTCATTTCCTGCCCATAGTTATAAAGAAAGATCTGCAGCCGAAATCTCCTTTGCTAGCCGACAATCTGGAGGAGTGGGGTGGGGGAACCTCCCACCTCAACCTTTGAGTGTTTTAAAAGTTTAAAGAGACAGATGTCCCTTTAAAGAAGAGGCATTTGCAGGGTTTCTAAACCCCCCCCCCTTTGCTGGAAAGTGACAGCTCCATGGGCGTTCTTCTTGATCCTAGTGTTAGATGCAATCCAGGGCTCTCTCCTGCCCGCGGCTGTGGTGCGGGGCCCCCGAATCAAGCCCCTTGCTCTGCCCCCTCTTCCCGAGAGAGTAGAGAGGTCTCAGAAAGTCCGTAGACCCTTTCGAGCGATCAAAGAAGCTGGCGGTCTGAGAGATTGAAATGCAGTGCTCCTCGGTTTTAAACTGTTTTAACTGTAATTTATATGTCTAATTTCCTGTAAGCAGCCCTGAGCCGGTCTTGGCTGGGAGGGGGGGATATAAATTTGATAAATAAATAAATAAGATGGCACACACAAGTGAATGCTACAAAATGTGTTGTTACCTGCAGCATATTAACTTAGCATATTACCTGCAGCATATTAACTTCTGGGATTCAACAAGTTGAAGACTCGAGAAACTAGATAGAAAAAACTGTTTCTTTAAAACATAAAAAATTGCAGTTATCAGAAATAAAAACAGTTCAGAAAGCTCTTTTAATAAAACAAGTGCTATCCTGAACAAGAAGGCAGAGCTGACTGAAGTTTAAATTAAAATGGGAATGATTCCCATAATTAAAAGCTGAGAAGAAAATACTTACCTGACTAAATGCACACAAATAGCGGAAGCATTTGCTAATCACTATGCAATCTTGTATACTTTGGAGATGCCAGCAAGTGCTGACATTACAGAGTTTTTGCAAGCTAATTTACCTAATACTTTCTCATTAGAATATGCTGTTCTGTCTTAAACAGGAAGTTGCATTCTACAGGGGTCCAAGACATGATCCAGAGACTAAAAAAACACAAAAAGGCTCCTGGCAAGTATGAATTCCCTGCCGAGTTTTACTGAAAAATTCTGTGATCTGTTGGTTCAACCACCCTTCAAAGCAGCTAACGGGAATAATACAGAGATCAAAGTAATTCAAATAGATAACGTACCTCACGTACGACACAGTTCTAGCTACTGTGCAGTAACTAATTGAACATTATGAAAGAACATCAAGTTTTGAATAAAAATAATAACAAAAAAAAATCTGAAATCTTACCCTAGACATGCATTCAAATCTAGTGCAAATGGTTGTCTTAACACCATTTGCAAATGTCTAGTAACATCTAAGACTATGAGAAAATCTTGTTAAAAATAATCAAGAAAACAAGACCATATAAACAATAATCATGATATACTATTAGTTCTCACTGCAAAGATTTTATGGTTTGGAACTAACTGGATCTTTCCTGGCTAGGCAGCACTAATGTTGTTACTATTATTACCTTCCAAAAATTTATATTTCCACGCTATACTTATTTAGACATTTCTCAGTATCTATATATCTAATAGCCAACTTGCCCCCTCCGTGCGGATACTTAAATCAGCATGGAGGGGGCAGCTGGGGGGCCGGGGGAGGTTTGTGCACACGTCGGCCAGTCCCCACGTGTGCACAAAAATACAAAAAGTTTTAAAAAATTTCGGGGGGATGTTTAAATCCCCCCGAAAGTGCAAGAGCGTCTCCTGCGCATGCGCAGGAGACGCTCTGCAACGCCGCCGCC